>NC_083350.1:176061416-176364447 GCF_030254825.1 Meriones unguiculatus | reverse complement strand
ATATATCCCAATTGAAGCCCCCTCCCTCAACTCCCTAAAATTATACCCCACCTCCCTCTTCCGCCCATCCCCTTCCTGTAGTTCACTGAAAGGGGGAGTTCTTCACCATTGCCAAATGCCCATAGCTTGTTAAGTCTCATCCAGGAATGCCTGGATCTTCTTCCTCATTGTCCTGGCAAGACTGCATCATCACCAGGGGACAGTGATCAAACAGCAGGCAATGGAGTTCAAGATAGAGGTAGCTCCTGATCCCTTCTCTCAAAGATGCACATGGAGACTGATCTGCCAATGGGCCACATCTGAGCAGGTTGTCTGGGTCCTCCTGCACGGTCCTCAGTTGGTGCATCAGTCTCTGCAGAACCCCTTGGCTCAGATACAGAAACTGATAGCAGGAATGTTCCCTAAAGCCTATAAGAAGACCCATTCCTGAACACTATGCTTCAATTTTAATCAGTAGAGAATCTGAAATTGCTACTTTTATAATGGGTTCCTCATAGGTTTTGCTTTTCAGTGAGAACTATACCTCAGTAACTGCACAGCTATTTGCTACCTCCATAAAGCTCTTGCTTAGTTTTCATCACAAAGTCTTTCAATTTTCCAGCACAAAAGCAGATGTAATGTGTCTATTCAGTCATCACAGCACCCCTTGTAAAGACTCTGAAAATCAGAAAGAGGATGGGATTTAAGAGGGTAAAACAAGGTTTAGTTTTTATTATTAAATAATAGAGATGATGGAGAGATAGATAGATAGATAGATAGATAGACAGACAGACAGACAGACAGATAGATAGATAGATAGACCGATAGATAGAATTGTATATCAGTCTTACTCTAATTCTCCTTGAAAGTTAATTAGGAATACTCCTCAGGTTTACAACATAATGGAATCCCTGACTGAAGTATTAAATGAGATAACTTTGTGCTATTTTCTTTTCAACTGCTGCATTTTAAGGAACTTTCAAATAGAAATGACAAACTAGCCATGCTTTATATTTGAGAATACAGAATATTATAACAAAACTCAGTTTTGTATATTTTAGGAAGCTTAATTCAAATACCCAAGTGAGATGATTTTAACACATGGAGGCATGAATTCGGAGAAACGGACACATAAATAAACTGACACTATTTCTGTAAAGTAGTTTGTGCAGTATGTGTAAGTTACACAATCCAATCAGATAATATAAGGTCCATCCTGCAATACATGGGCAAAAAGAAAAACACCAGAAGGTTTAGACCAGCCTGGAACAAACTGGTAAGCCCTCTATTACTAGGGAGAGGCTTTCAACAGTCCTCCAACAAGTAGCTGGGATAAGTGTATAAACTTGCAATGATCTGTGTGTATTACTGTGGTCCCAGACAGTTTTGTTGCTATTGTTGTTGTTGTTGTTAATTTTTCCTGTTGTTTTGTCTAAAAATAATTTGCACTATCCAGACCTATAACATAGGCTGGTTTAATTCTCCTTTCTCGATTTCTTTTTGTTTTTTCTTAATTTTTATCTTGCCATTGTCCTCTCTATTCTTCCCACTTCCCTCACCCCCTCCTGCATCCCTTCTGGGATAAAGGAATGAGAAAGAAACAGTTTAATTTTATGAAAGCATATCAACTATAATGACAATTTTGAAATGGAAAAGAAGTAAGATTTCATACACCGTTAAAATGCTTTTCCATTACTTAAAATTAACAGAAAATTACTCTACTACACAAAGTCTGATATAACAATAGTCCATGACAAAATAGAGATTGTCAGTATATATCGTAATAAAATTCAAAATAATTAGTTCCCGTTATATTATATGGCTTGGGTAGGTCAATGACTATGCATAGGTTTATTATTTTTAACTGTAATGAGATTTAAAATTCTTAACTTGAATATCAATGTGTAGTAAAGATTAAAAGATCACACTTGTAAGCCTACTTTTAACATGAAAATATTGACTAAAAGCAGGTATTATATAAACTGTAATTTCAGTTACCTGAAACAAGCACATGAAACACCGACTACCCACTGCTGTAAATGTGTAGATCAATATGCAGAGATTCCCTATAATTGAGAAAATATGAGCCAATTTACAAGTGAGCAAAAAATTAAATGAAGAAAACAATTCAAAATCATCACCTGAAGTAAAGCTTTAGGTGGAAAATAGTCATCATTAAAGTGATGAAAATTATAATGTGAATTTTATATTTTCTTGTTAAAATATCAAATTAAGTGACCTTGAAACTCAATGACTAGCTCATTAAGCTTCCCCTCCCCCCCTTTCCGAAGAGAGGAGCAGCCTTACTAGGCCACGGATAAGGACAGTGCAGCCAGTCCTGAAGATATCTGATAAGCTAGGGTCAGATGGAAGGGGAGAAGGACCTCCCCTATCAGTGGACTCTGAAGGGTGAAGGGTGCAGGGAGGTGATGAGGGAGGAAGAGAGGATTAGGAGGGAAAGAGGAAGGGGGCTAAGGTTGGGATACAAATGAATGACCTGTGATTAAAATAAAAAATAAATTAAAAAAGAAAATAGTTAATCCAGGTATGTATGTGATGAACAAGAACTCATGGGAAAGTCTTATATAAGCTATAAATACATATGTATACATCAGCACTATATGTAATTTTAGATAGTAGTATGATTCACTATGTTTTTTAGGAGGGTGTTCTTACCGTTAATTTGCACTCTTTCTTTATCCATCGGTACTTATCTTCCTTTTTCTCACCTCATTTCCCCATTCTGTCATATCACTTGAACACTGCCAACCTCACCTCTATTGCTCCTTTACACTCCACCCCTCAGTGATCTCAGGAATCATTATGGAGTAGGAGACAGAAACATTTTACAAACCAGCAAAACAGAGAGTTTCCTGTGAGGTTTTGTCTTCTAAGATGTGTCAAGGGATACCCGTGAAGTTTTACCACATGACCAATTACACATGAGCTGAACAATAGGTGTGCTGACTTAGAACTGGTGGGGTTGGACTGAGGTTGGAAGAATAGAGAAGAAGCTCATGAGACCTCCATCTTACACAAACAAAAGCAGATAAATACAGAAAGCTGAGAGGGGAGAAATAGTTTTCTTCAGGGAAGAGCATACCAACTGATTATCTAACAACAAATGGCCAACGTTAAAAACATACAGATGAGTAACATTATACAGACTGAGCACACTGTATGTACAGTCATACATGTCATTAAGTCACCACTTAAAATGAATCTTCAGATGCAAAAACTATACATACATATATATATATATATATATATATATATATATATATATATATAACATTCATGGATGTACATAACAAAATGTAATGTTAAAATATATTTGTAATCCTCCAAATTCATGTATATATTTGTAAGCACACACACAAACATATGTAATGAGTATATTTATATGTCTGTAAAATTAAAATATGAAAGGGTTTGGAGGGAGGGAAAATAATGGGGAAATGTAACTATATTACATCCTGAAAACACAACAAATCAACAAACAAAAACCAAAGAATGGAATCACAACATGCTTACAAAAGATGTAAAACTGTTTAAATGCTTCATTGTTCAAATCAAAATTAAGTTAACATCAAACTCAGATGGGCAGCTTCAACCTTGGAGCAACTGCACCATAAACTAAAATTTTTCTGCAATCCAAACTGAGTCAAAAGCATAAAGTTCTCTCTTTTGTTTTTAAAATGTGAATATGTAAAGTTTCTTTTTAACAAGACAATGTTGTTAACTTATATGGAGTCTCAGATATTTGCTTTTAATGCAATATAAATTTCCATTATGTGTTGTGCTTCTTAATGAAAATGTGAACTTTATTTCATTTTTTAAAGGTTTTTCTATAAAGTTATAGTCTGTGTGAGTCCAGATCCACTAAATTGAACTTGATTGACTATGATCTCTTTTTACTTTTATTACTGGTCATTTTAGACTTCATGGTGAGTTCTGATTAATTTTGCCTAAGATAAGAGTAATTTGAGCACTGAATTTAAGTGTTCTCTCCCTATACCCTACCCAATGGGGAAAATAACACAGTTTCTGACAAGATATAATCATAAAGGATAATATGCTTTGGCTTAATTATCATGACTGTTGCTTGCTGGGAGGCAAATTAGACAAATCTATTTTAGCAACATGCTGAGCCTATCTTTAGTGATTCTTTATATCCTAAGAAGAAGATACACATCATAATATTCCTGAGAAAACTGAAACATTCATCAGTTATATGTGAGGTCTTAGTTAAAAGTCATTTGTTTGTGAAATAATCTTAACCACAATTACTTTTTTTTCTGATAACTTTCTTAAACCTAAGTCATATAAATAAAGAATAATTTTCTATGTAATCAATTTTTGCCTCTTCAGCAATATATATATAACTATTTGGATGCTTCATATTCAGTAAATGTCTTGCTTGTACTGTTATAGATCATTTAAAAAATAAATCTGTGGGGGGGGCAAGATGGTGGCGCTGGGGAGAGCACTGTGTCTGAGAAGCGGGACAACACTCTCCATGCAGCGGCCAGGAGACTGAACTCTGGGCCCTAAAACTACAGCGACCGACCGTGTTTCCCAGGTGAGGGGAGGCTCCCACGGCATGGGAATCAGTCGGGTCCACTGCCCAGCCAGAACCCCGAAGAGAACCCGGCTAATGCAGGCTTTGGGTCTCCAGGCTAGAGCCACAAGCCTGTTTGTCCCGATCACTTTCCCAGGCTGATTGGTGGGCACAAGGGTGCCTGAGACTGGGAGTTCCAGTTGCAAGAAATCCCCACGGGGAAGCAAAGTTGCCAGACTGATCACGGGTCACCCAGTCTTTCCCTGGAAGGTCTCACTGACCTCGGGTACCCGCCACCATCACAACTGAGCTCCAGCCACGCAAAGAGCTGCGTGCCCAGCTCAAAATCCCTACTCCCTCTTCAGAGGAGGCAGGAGGCGTCCAGCAGAATCTGCCTCAGACCACATTGTCTGTACCCCAACCTAAATCAGGGCTGGGAAAACCCAATCCTTTCGGGCACTCCCCCAAACGCCACCATAACCCTGCTGTGGCCGAAGGATAAAGAGGCGCACAGCTGCTTCACAGTGCCTGAACTCCAGTGCTGCAGGCCGCTCATAGCAAACAAACTACAGCTCGGGATCTGGGACTGTGATCATTCAACACATCCTGAGATTCTCCTGGGTCCAGTGCAATAAGGTCTAGCACCAAGTCCTATCACTGGCGCCACCCCCCGCCACACACCTGGCATAGAAACCCCAGCTCAGGATCAGACTGAGAAGTCCCAACCCCTTCTGGCAGGACCCTGAGAGCACCGCCATAAGCTTGGCCTAGTGGAGGGGAAGGTCAGAGGGGAAGGACAGAGAGGCAGCCTGCCAAAGGACACAGCCCCTCCTCTCCAGCTCACCCAGTGGCCCCTAGCAGAGAAACCCAAGCTCTGGATCTGAGGACATTCAACCCTACCTGGTACTCTCTTGCGATCAGCAAACATAGGTTCGTCCACCAGGCTGCTTCTGGCAAAGAGATCTAGGCCCCGGATCTGGGATTGAGACCACTCAACCTAACTCTTTCCCGAGCTACCCCGGGACCAGTCAACATAACCCCTCCTGGCCGAGGGAAAGGACAGAGAGGCACCCCACAGGAAAGGTGGACACCAAGTCCTGTGCAGACTTGGTGTCACAGAGCTGACTGTTAGGCTACCCGCGCATTTTCTGCAGCAGGAACAAATCAGAGAGTAGAGAGCAAGGGAAACCCCTGTGCATTCCAACTGGTCCTGCAAGAGAGTGAATGAGCCTTCTAGGGAGAGTTTGCCCCAGACCCAGGGCCTCTCCACAGAAGCAACCAGACGAGATCCCTGCCACCCACACCCCTAGAGTGGGCATCATAGGGATTCTTGGGATAGCGACCCCAACATTGAAGCCTCTGCCTCGCTGGTCCACCAGTGTAATCCAGGCAAACAATCCCTGGATCTCAGACAGAACTGTGTAATAGTAGCCTGCAAGCCACTGCAATAGTGAGAGAAACCACGCATGCACACTGCGCCAGCTAAAAGCACACGAAATAGCACCAGCATCACATTCCTTACTTAAGCAAAACTGAAACCACAGTACACACTCCCAAACCAGTGAACCTCTCTCATCTTCCTGAAAAAACAGTCCAGAAAACAAAGACGATCATAGCCTGAACTACATTCTCGAGGAACAAACAGTAAGGATTATAAATAACCAGATGGCTAGAGGCAGACCTAAGAACACCCCCAACAAAAATCAGGACATAATGACCTCACCAGCAACCCCACAAAACAATGGACACTTCAATTCACTATATATACAAGAAAACGACCTCAAAACTATGTTTCTCCAGCTATTAGAGGCCCATAAAGATGAAATGAACAAAGCCCTCAGAGAAATAGCCAAAGAAATCGAGACGAACCAAGAGGAAACAAATCGAGCTCTCAGAGAAATGACCACAAAAATTGAGGCAAACAAAGAAGAAATGCACAAAGCTCTCAAAGAAATATCCACACAAATGAAGGCAAATAAAGAAGAAATAAACAAAGCTCTCATAGAAATACAGGCAATTATACCCAAAGAAGTAGAGGCACAATTAGTGATACATACAGAGGAAATGGACAAAAAAATAGAAGCTCTACTTGAAAAGCAGGAGTCCACATTCAAACAGATGAAGGAAATGGTGCAAGACATGAAAACAGAATTAGAATCAATAAAGAGAACACAAATAGAGAAAAACCATGAGCTGGAAAACATAGAGAAAAGATGGGGAACTACAAAGGTAAGCATCACCAACAGAATACAAGAGATGGAAGAAAGAATCTCAGGAGCCAAAGATACACTTGCAGAAATTGACACATCTCTCAAAGAAAAAATAAAATCAGAAAAGTTCCAAACACAAAACATCCAAGAAATCAAGGACACCATGAAAAGACAAAATCTAAGAATAATAGGAATAGGAGAAAAAAAAAAGACATCAGGCTCAAAGGTCTGGAAAATATTTTCAAGAAAATTATAGAAGAAAACTTTCCCAACTTAAAGAAGGAGATGGCCATAAACATACAAGAGGCCAACAGAACTCCAAGTAGACTAGACCAGAAAAGAAATACTTCACGTAACATCGTAGTCAAAACACTGAACCTACACAACAAAGAAAAAATTCTAAAAGCAGCAAGGGAAAAAGGCCAAGTAACACATGAAGGTAGAACTATCAGAATCACACCAGATTTCTCAACAGAAACTATCAAAGCCAGAAGGGCCTGAACAGAAATCATACAGTCCTTAAGGGACCACAGATTCCAACCCAGACTACTATACCCAGCAAAACTTTCAATCAACATAGACAGAGAATTCAAAATATTCCACGACAAAACCAAATTTAAACAATATCTACAGAGTAACCCAGCTCTACAGAAGTTACTAGAAGGGAAACTCCAAACCAAAGAAATCAACTACATCTAAGGAAACAGAGGAAATAGATAACTACACAACAAAAAATTCAAAAGAATACAAGCAATGAAACGCAGTGACACCACCAAACCCACATTAAAAGTAAGTAACAATTATTGAACACTAGTATCTATCAACATCAATGGACTCAACTCCCCAATAAAAAAAACACAGACTAACAGAATGGTTAAGGAAACAGGATCCAACATTCTGTTGCATCCAAGAAACACACCTATGCAACAAAGATAAACACTACCTCAGAGTAAAGGGCTGGATAAATGTTTTTCAAGCAAATGGTTCCAGAAGACAAGCTGGAGTAGCCATCCTAATATCTAATAAAATAGACTTGCAACCCAAGTTAATCAAAAAAGATAAGGAGGGCCACTATATTCTCACCAAAGGAAAAAAACACCAAGAGGACATCACAATTTTGAATATCTATGCCCCAAATACAAGAGCACCTACATTTGTAAATGAAACATTATTAAAGCTTAAATCATACATTGATCCTAATACCTTAATAGTGGGAGACTTCAACACTCCACTCTCACAAAGTTACAGATCAACCAGAGAGAAAACAAATAGGGAAATAAAAACACTCACAGAGACCCTAAATCAAATGGACCTAATAGATATCTACAGATCATTTCACCCAAACTCAAAAGAGTACACCTTCTTTTCAGCACCACATGGAAACTTCTCCAAAATAGACCATATAGTTGGTCATAAAGCAAGCCTCAACAGATACAAAAGGATTGAAATAATTCCTTGTATACTATCTGACAACCATGGACTAAAGCTGGACCTCAACAACAATAGAAATAACAAAAGCAAACACGCACATGGAAACTGAACAACTTACTACTCAATGACAGCTGGGTTAAGGAAGAAATAAAGAAAGAAATTAAAGACTTCCTAGAATTCAATGAAAATGAAGGCACAACATACCCAAATTTATGGGACATATTGAAAGCAGTGCTCAGAGGAAAATTTATAGCACTAAGTGCCTGCAAGAAGAAATTTGTAACATCACATACAAACAACTTAATGGCCCAACTGAAAACCCTAGAAAAAAAAGAAGCAGATACACCCAAGAGGAGCAGATGGTTAGAAATAATCAAACTCAGGGCTGAAATCAATGAGTTAGAAACAAATAAAACTATTCAAAGAATCAATGAAACAAAAAGCTGGTTCTTTGTGGAAATCAACAAGATAGACAAACCTTAGCCAAACTAACTAAAAAGCAGAGAGAATCTATCCAAATCAACAAAATCAGTAATGAAAAGGTTGACACAACTACAGACGCTGAGGAAATTCAAACAATCATTAGGTCATACTACAAAAGCCTATATGACACAAAATTTGAAAACCTAATTGAAATGGACAATTTTCTTGACAGATTCCATCTTCCAACATTAAGTCCAGATCAGGAAGAAAGACTGAATAGCCCTATATCCCCCAAGGAAATTGAAGCAGTCATTCACAGTCCCCCCTCCAAAAAAAAGCCCTGGGCCAGATGGTTTTAGCGCAGAATTCTACAAGAACTTTAAAGAAGTGCTAACACCAATTCTCCTCAAACTATTCCACAAAATAGAAACAGAAGGTACATAACCAAATTCATTCTATGAAGAGACAGTCACCCTGATACCTAAACCACACAAAGACCCAACAAAAAAAAAAAAATAACTTCAGACCTATCTCTCTTATGAACATTGATGCAAAAATACTCAATAAAATACTTCCAAAACAAAAAGGGGGAACTGTAGAGAGCTGCGGAATGCTATGCCTTAAAGATGGAGCTGGTTTCCGCCTTCCACCTTCCCGATGGTGAGTGCCCTCTGTCACAAACAACTCCATATTTGGCTAAGGCTGAGGATCTGGCTTGCTTCCCTGTATGTGGACCTATCTGCATTGCCCACAAGACACGCTGGGGTTGGCTACCCAGTGGCTATTTTAAGCTGTGGGCTGGCTTTCTCCAGGGTCAGAAGATTGTTCAAGGTTCCTGAATAAACTGCATTGAGAAGAATAACAACAACAACAACGAAAAAAAAAACATAGATCAGAAAGAAGAAGAGGAGGACCTCCCCTATCAGTGGACTCGGGGAGAGGCATGCATACAGAAAAGGGGGTAGGGTGGGACCGGGAGGGGAGGAAGGAGGGGCTTATGGGGGGATACAAAAGGAATAAAGTGTAATTAATAAAAGGTAAATAAAAAATTAAAAAAATACTTGCAAACCGAATCCAAGAACACATCAAAGATATCATCCATCATGACCAGGTAGGCTTCATCCCAGGAATGCAAGGGTGGTTCAACATACAAAAATCCATCAATATAATCCACCACATGAACAAACTGAAGGAGAAAAAACCACATGATAATCTCCTTAGATGCTGAAAAACCATTTGACAAAGTCCAACACCCATTCATGTTTAAAGTTTTGGAGAGATCAGGGATACAAGGCACACATCTAAAGATAGTAAAGGCAATATACAGCAAGCCTAAAGCCAACATCAAACTCAATGGAGAGAAACTTAAATCAATCCCACTGAAATCAGGGACAAGACAAGGCTGCCCACTCTCTCCATACCTCTTCAACATAGTACTTGAAGTCCTAGCCAGAGCAATAAGACAACTAAAGGAGATCAAGGGGATACAAATCGGAAAGGAAGAGGTCAAAGTGTCACTATTCGCAGATATGATAGTATACATGAGCAACCCCAAAAATTCAACCTGAGAACACCTCCAGCTGATAAACACCTTCAGCAAAGTGTCAGGATACAAAATCAATTTAAAAAAAAATGAGAAGCCCTCCTGTATACCAAAGACAAAATGGCTGAGAAAGAAATTAGGGAAACAACACCCTTCACAATAGCCACTAATAACATAAAGTACCTTGGGGTGACACTAACAAAGCAAGTGAAAGACCTGTTTGAGAAAAACTTCAAGTCTCTGAAGAAAGAAATTGAAGAAGATATCAGAAGATGGAAAGATCTCCAGTGCTCATGGATTGGTAGGATTAGCATTGTGAAAATTGCCATACTGCCAAAAGCAATCTACAGATTCAATGCAATTCCCATCAAAATACCAACTCAATTCCTTACAGACCTTGAAAAAAAGATTCTCAGCTTCATATGGAGAAACAAAAAACCCAGAATCTCCAAAACAATCCTGTACAACAACAGATTATCTGGAGGTATCTCCATCCCTAATCTGAAGTTGTACTACAGAGCAATAGTAATAAAAACTGCATGGTATTGGCATAGAAACCGAAGGGAGGATCAATGGAACCACATAGAAGACCCAGAAATAAACACACACACCTATGAATACTCGATTTTTGACAAAGAAGCCAAATCCATTCAATGGAAAAAAGACAGCATCTTCAACAAATGGTGCTGGACCAACTGGATGTCTACATGCAGAAAAATGAAAATAGATCCATATTTATCACCCTGCACAAAACTAAAGTCAAAGTGGATCAAGGACCTCAACATAAAACCAGAAACCCTAAATCAATTGGAAAAAAAAGTGGGGAACAGCCTAGAACTCATTGGCACAGGAGACAACTTCTTGAACAGAACACCAACAGCACAGGCTCTAAGAGCAACAATCAATAAATGGGACCTCATGAAACTGAAAAGCTTCTGTAAAGCAAAGGACACTGTCATCAAAACAAAATGACTGCCTACAGATAGGGAAAGAATCTTCACTAACCCTTTATCTGACAGAGGACTAATATCTAGTATATACAAAGAACTAAAGAAGCTGAAAAGCAGCAAACCAAGTAATCCAATTAAAAAATGGGGAACAGAGATAAACAGAGAATTCTCGAACAGAGGAATATCGAACAGCAGAGAAACACTTAAAGAAATGCTCAACATCATTAGCCATCAGGGAAATGCAAATCAAAACGACCCTGAGATATCACCTCACACCCATCAGAATGGCCAAGATGAAAAACTCAAGTGACAACACATGCTGGAGAGGTTGTGGAGAAAGGGGAACTCTCCTCCACTGCTGGTGGGAATGTAAACTGGTACAACCACTCTGGAAATCTATCTGGTGCTTTCTAAGACAATTAGGAATAGTGCTTCCTCAAGACCCAGCTATACCACTGCTAGGTATATACCCAAACTTTGCTCAAGTACACAAAATGGATACTTGCTCAACCATATTTATAGCAGCTTTATTTATAATAGCCAGAACCTGGAAACAACCCAGATGTCCTCAATGGAGGAATGGGTACAGAAATTGTGGTATTTTTACACAATGGAATACTACTCAGCAATCAAAAACGAGGAAATCATGAAATTTGCAGGCAAATGGTGGGATCTAGAAAAGATCATTTTGAGTGAAATATCCCAGAAGGAGAAAGACAAACATGGTATATACTCACTTATATAGACCTATAAGATATGATAAACATAAGGAAATCTATACACCTAAAAAAGATAATCAGGAGAGTGGACATGGGGTAAGATGATCAATCCTCATTTAGAAAGACAGATGGGATGTGCATTGAATGTATGACAGGAGTCTACTGAGCGCATCTGAAAGACTCTAACTAGCAGTGTTTTCAAAGCAGATATAAAGACTCATGACCAAACCTTTGGCAGAGTACAGGGAATCATAAGAAAGAAGGGGAGTTAGTCTGTTGGGGAAAGGATAGGAGCTCCACAAGTACCAAATATATCTGGGCACAGGGTCTTTTCTGAGACTGACATTCAACCAAGGACCATGTATGGATATAACCTAGAACCTCTGCTCAGATGTAGCCTGTGGTAGCTCAGTAACCAATTGGTTTCCCATAGTGAGGGGAACAAGGACTATTTCTAACAGGAACTCAATGACTGGCTCTTTGACCTCCCCACCCCCAAGGGAGGAGCAGTCCTGTTAGGCCACAGAGGAGGGCTTTGCAGCCAGGCCTGAAGATACCTGATAAAACAGGATCAGATGAATGAGGAGGAGGTCCCCCCATCAGTGGACTTGGAAAGGGGCACGGTGGAGATGAGGGAGGGAGGGAGGGACTGGGAGGGAATGAGGGAGCGGGACACAGCTGGGATACAGAGTTAATAAAATGTAACTGATAAAAAAATAAAATTAAACAAAAAGAAAAAAATAAATAAATCTATGCTAAAATCAAATTAAATTTCTACTTACATGTTTAAAGTAAAAAGTACAGTTTTTCTTCTCAGGTAGAGTACTAACAGGAGAGTAAGGAACTTCTGCTTTGTAGTCACATGGCATGCAAACACAGATATTTTTATTTTACAATGATGTTTATTTTATTTTAATTATACTATTGCTAACTATGTACTTTAAAGTAAGTATGAAATGAACTATCACCCTAAGTATATTTACTTAGAAAATTTTGATTGCATATAAAACTATCATTCATCTGCATATCTAACAATCTATTTAGTAGAAACAGTGTACATCATTTATATTCTGCACCTATTTTTGTATTTTTGTTACCATTTTCCAAAGCTCCAGTTGAGCAGCCTTCTGTAAACCTTCTGTAAATAGAAATTACATGTAAATAGAAATTCATATAAATAGAAATTTATAAAAATTTTTAATACCTTTATCAACTAGTAACTAGTAGTATACATTCTGGCTTATTCTGGTGTCACATTGTATGCTGTATTTTCATATTCCTGTACGGTTACATTTAGTTATCTATAGGAAAACCTACTTAGTAATGGAATGTCTTCCTGAAAAAACTCTTAGTTTTATCACAACCTTGATTGAAATTAAGCTATTTTACTTGTCTTAAAATAAATTACCACCATCATCATAGTCAAGATATCTAGAGCCTATGCAAATGACGGCTGACCTGTAATTTCTGTGTTTAGAAAGCAGGTACAGAGAACTCATAGAACAATTTCACAAGCCAGAAGAGCCTTAAAAAGCATGCACAGGCATTTTTCTGTCTCCCTGTTCCCAGGGTGAAGCTTATCCTAATGTCTTCAGTGAATTATCTTGAAGGACATGAGGAACCTATGCATAATAAACAAAAGAACCTACTTAGGGTGCAGAATAATACATTTTCACATTAAATTATCTGGTAGTTTGAAATTTGAACATAAAATTTATTGGTGTGAAATCCACCAGATTTTAACTTGAAGAACAAAGAACTAATTTGACCACACTTTTCTTTCAAACGACAGTCTTGGCCAGGAGTTCTCTAAGAAGAAATAAACAAAAAATTGAGAGAACCAAGTCTCAAAACAAGAAAGATCAGGAATTCCAAAACTGAGTAATACAATCTAAGAAATTTCAGATTATGTTCTGAATCTGGATAGCTCTTATTTTTGGATCTGTTATTTTCATGTGATGATACTAGTAACTATTAGAAGTAATTTCCTTTTTAAAGAAATGAGTTTTGGATACTTACTATTAATATTCTGGTTCATAAATTTACCTCTGTGAAAATTAATGATTGAATTTCATATTCCTAACAAAACTAATTTTGAACTGCTTCTTCATTTTAAAGTCATATAAATGTCTGCTTGTTTAAAGTTCTGAAGTGTCTTAATCCAGTGCCTCATACACTGTCCTCTCTACAAAGCATGGTTATGATCTGCTGGCCGTGTTACAAATTACGAAGAAGTGTGATCTCAGATTTTCTTTTGATTATTAAAGTTTTATATGTGCTCAGCTTTTTGGTTCATTAAATGAACCACTCTTTAGTAGTTGATTATTCCTCTTTAGTAAAAAGATCTTCCGGCATTACCTCAGTGAAAATGTGAAGTCTAAGGCTAGAAATAGAAGTGGAGACCCAGGCTCAGAGTATTAAAGAGTTAAGTTATTTAAACACTGCATTATTATAGGAGTCTTTATGATTTTGAATTACAAGAGCATTGTTGCTCAGGAGATCAGTAATTTATTCTAAGTATGAGCATATTGCACTGTTATACCATAGAAAATTACAAATGCTTTTTAAAATTCATTTTAGGTATGCAAAAGCTACAAATCTTTTGTATAATGTATTTTTTGTAATTGCAAATATATTACACCATTGTTAGCATCTACATCTGTAAAACTGATTTTTCATGTTTTAAGGGTATGCAAAATATAATAAAGTTTCTATGTTATTCAATTTGAAAACAAAAAAAAAAAACCTATAAAATGTTGAAGTGTTTTCCTTTAGGTATTTCTGGTTTAAAAGTCACTGTTATCTCTTTGAGTCATACAATTTTTTTGTTGTTGTAATCTTACCCGCAAGGTAATATTGGAACCTTGGTCTTTTGGAAAGCTGGCTGGCTTACAAGGATGGAGCAAATACACTCAAGCATTCAGTGTTGATATGCTTTAAAAAAAAGATACATGGTTGAATCCGGAAAATGACTGTTGCCCTAGGCTACTGAGTTTAATCTTTCCCATTCCAGTATTATACACACAAAGATCTCCCTGATGGGTGTCTGAGATAATTAAATAGATGCTACAGAGAGAGTTCCATTTAAAGACACACTACACAGCCCAGAAAGAGACAGTGTAGCAAATGATCCAAACTCATCCAATATTCTTTACACAAGCTTTCAGAATCCTTATTCATGAAGATGGAGCAAAACCTATGAGAGGGGGACCCAGCTTCAAGGAACCTCAAAGATTTAGTGAAGATTTTGAGCATTTTCTTGTCATTAATCAAGTAGAGCTGATTTAACAGACAGGACCCATGAAAAACCATCAGTGAAGGAACTTATATGGAGAGCAGAAGAGTTTCAGCTCTAAAATGCACATCATAATTCTTATCTTTGTCTTAGTGTTGTTTATAATAAAACTCTAGTCACCAAGCTTTCCTAGAGATAAAGATAAAGCTATTTCATCTTAGCTAGAGATCAGCTCTATAGCCACAGGGCACGTATGGGAAATGGCTGACAGATTCCTGATGGCATACAAAGGGTGGTTCAGGTGCTGACCGAGGTGAAATATGGGGGAAAAAATGGAGAGAAAAGAGTTTTCTGGATAACTGTCAGTTATTATCTTCATCCCATCACAAAGTCAATAACAGTTACACGGAAACTGTTAGTTTCCGTGAAACTAACTGAAAGTGTGAGTTAAGACGTGGAGGCTATCCAGTTCCTTGTAACAGATACAGTGCAATCAATTAGGGAGATTTTGCACTATTTTCTTTTTTATTTTTTTTTAATTTTCTAGGCTTCAAATGTTTCTTTATTGGTTTCCTAAATAAATGCCAACATCAGTTTATTTGTTTGTCATGTGGATGTTCTTCTGCAAGCCTGTTTGTTCTGTGAATGACACAACCCAATCACCCAACCAGGGAAGAGATCATGTCCACCTCTATAGCTCCAGTACTTGCCTCTATACTCAAGGAATGGGCACCTTCTCCCATAAACTAATTTACTTCAGTAGATAAGGAGAAAACAGGGCAAACACAACAGCTAAAGGTCTGTTCTTCCTTGAGAATGCAAGTACTAAAGTTAGGACTCAAATACATACTTGCAGTATTCTGTTACAAAAGTATAACATGTCTTTTTAGGCATTTCAATTACCTCAAAAATCAAATTTGAAAGTTACTACGCATCACATCTTAATAATATTTATTAACTTCTTATAATTTATTGAAGAATTTAAATTATTCACCATCCAGATGAGCTCAGTAGATCAATTTCAAGCCAAGTAACATAAATACAAATAATACAAATGATTACTTAGAACATTCAAAATTAACTGAAACATGGATTTGGTGATTCAATTGTGACACAATGCAATATGCAGCTGGTTAAACATGTACAATTTTAGAGAAAAATTAAAATGAATTATTTATATATGTATTTGCATATAAGGCTAATATTTAGAAATTTGAATCACAGAAAACAAAATTTAATACCTAACAAAATAATATATAATACCTAACAGAAACTTATGAATAACAGTTCCTTGAAAAGCATACCATATCAACAAAATTTTTTTTTTTTATTTTTTTTTATCAGTTACATTTTATTAACTCTGTATCCCAGCCGTGTCCCGATCCCTCATTCCCTCCCAGTCCCTCCCTCCCTCCCTCATCTCCACCGTGCCCCTTTCCAAGTCCACTGATAGGGGGGACCTCCTCCCCATTCATCTGATCCTGTTTTATCAGGTATCTTCAGGACTGGCCACAAAGCCCTCCTCTGTGGCCTAACAGGACTGCTCCTCCCTTCGGGGGTGGGGAGACCAAAGAGCCAGTCATTGAGTTCCTGTTAGAAATAGTCCCTGTTCCCCTCACTTTGGGAAACCAATTGGTTACTGAGCTACCATAGGCTACATCTGAGTGGAGGTTCTAGGTTATATCCATACATGGTCCTTGGTTAAATGTCAGTCTCAGAAAAGACCCTGTGCCCAGATATATTTGGTCCTTGTGGAGCTCCTATCCTTTCCCCAACAGACTAACTCCCCTTCTTTCTTATGATTCCCTGTAATCTGCCAAAGGTTTGGTCATGAGTCTTTGCTATGAAAACTCTGCTAGTTAGAGTCTTTCAGATGCGCTCAGTAGACTCCTATCATACATTCAATGCACATCCCATCTGTCTTTCTAAACGAGGATTGATCATCTTACCCCATGTCCACTCTCTTGATTATCTCTTTTAGGTGTATAGATTTCCTTATGTTTATCATATCTTATAGGTCTATATAAGTGAGTATATACCATGTTTGTCTTTCTCCTTCTGGGATATTTCACTCAGAATGATCTTTTCTAGATCCCACCATTTGCCTGCAAATTTCATGATTTCCTCCTTTTTGATTGCTGAGTAGTATTCCATTGTGTAAAAATACCACAATTTCTGTACCCATTCCTCCGTTGATGGACATCTGGGTTGTTTCCAGGTTCTGGCTATTACAAATAAAGCTGCTATAAACATGGTTGAACAAGTATCCCTTTTGTGTACTTGAACGAACTTTGGGTATATACCTAGCAGTGGTATAGCTGGGTCTTGAGGAAGCACTATTCCTAATTGTCTTAGAAAGCGCCAGATAGATTTCCAGAGTGGTTGTACCAGTTTACATTCCCACCAGCAGTGGAGGAGGGTTCCCCTTTCTCCACAACCTCTCCAGCATGTGTTGTCTCTTGAGTTTTTCATCTTGGCCATTCTGATGGGTGTAAGGTCATATCTCAGGGTCGTTTTGATTTGCATTTCCCTGATGGCTAATGAGGATGAGCATTTCTTTAAGTGTTTTACTGCCATTAGATATTCCTCTATCAAGAATTCTCTGGTTAGCCCTGTTCCTCATTTTTTAATTGGATTACTTGGTTTGTTGCTTTTCAGCTTCTTTAGGATATTAGGATATCAATCCTCTGAGATAAAGGGTTGGTGAAGATTCTTTCCCAATCTGTAGGCAGTCATTTTGTTTTGATGACAGCGTCCTTTGCTTTACAGAAGCTTTTCATTTGCATGAGGTCCCATTTATTGATTGTTGCTCTTAGAGCCTGTGCTGTTGGTGTTCTGTTCAGGAAGTTGTCTCCTGTGCCAATGATTTCTAGGCTGTTCCCCACTTTTTTTTCCAATTGATTTAGGGTATCTGGTTTTATGTTGAGGTCCTTGATCCACTTTGACTTTAGTTTTGTGCAGGGTGATAAATATGGATCTATTTTCATTTTTCTACATGTAGACATCCAGTTGGTCCAGCACCATTTGTTGAAGATGCTGTCTTTTTTCCATTGAATGGATTTGGCTTCTTTGTCAAATATCAAGTATTCATAGGTGTGTGGATTTATTCCTGGGTCTTCTATGCGGTTCCATTCATCCTCCTTTCTGTTTCTATGTCAATACCATGCAGTTTTTATTATTGTTGCCCTGTAGTACAGCTTGAGATCCGGGATGGAGATACCTCCAGATGATCTGTTGTTGTGCAGGATCGTTTTGGAGTTTCTGGGTTTTTTTTTTCTCCATATGAAGCTGAAAATCTTTTTTTCAAGGTCTGTAAAGAATTGAGTTGGTATTTTGATGGGAATTGCATTGAATCTGTAGATTGCTTTTGGCGGTATGGCCATTTTCACAATGTTAATCCTACCAATCCATGAGCACGGGAGATCTTCCCATCTTCTGATATCTTCTTCGATTTCTTTCTTCAGAGACTTGAAGTTTTTCTCAAACAGGTCTTTCACTTGCTTGGTTAGAGTCACCCCAAGGTACTTTATGTTATTAGTGGTTATTGTGAAGGGTGTTGTTTCCCTAATTTCTTTATCAGCCTTTTTGTCTTTGTTATATAGGAGGGCTTCTGATTTTTTGAGTTGATTTTGTATCCTGCCACTTTGCTGAAGGTGTTTATCAGCTGAAGGTGTTCTCTGGTTGAATTTTTGGGGTCGCTCATGTATACTATCATATCTGCGAATAGTGACACTTTGACCTCTTCCTTTCTGATTTGTATCCCTTTGATCTCCTTTAGTTGTCTTATTGCTCTTGCTAGGACATCAAGTACTAAGTTGAAGAGATATGGGGACAATGGGCAGCCTTGTCTTGTCCCTGATTTCAGTGGGATTGATTTCAGTTTCTCTCCATTGAGTTTGATGTTAGCTATAGGCTTGCTGTATATTGCCTTTACTATCTTTAGGTATGTGCCTTGTATCCCTGATCTCTCCAAGACTTTAAACATGAATGGGTGTTGGACTTTGTCAAATGCTTTTTCGGCATCTAAGGAGATGATCATGTGGTTTTTCTCCTTCAGTTTGTTTATGTAGGGGATTACATTGATGGATTTCCGTATGTTGAACCACCCTTGCATGCCTGGGATGAAGCCTACTTGGTCATGGTGGATGATATCTTTGATATGTTCTTGGATTTGGTTTGCAAGTATTTTATTGAGTATTTTTGCGTCAATGTTCATAAGAGAGATAGGCCTGAAGTTTTCTTTTTTTGTTGGGTCTTTGTGTGGTTTAGGTACTAAGGTGACTGTGGCTTCATAGAATGAGTTTGGCAGTGTAACTTCTGTTTCTATTTTGTGGAATACCTTGAGGAGAATTGGAGTTAGCACTTCTTTGAAGGTCTTGTAGAATTCTGCGCTGAAGCCATCTGGTCCAGGGCTTTTTTTGGAGGGGAGACTGTTAATGACTGCTTAGATTTCCTTGGGAGATATAGGGTTATTCAGTCTTTCTACCTGATTTTGACTTAGTTTTGGTAGATGGAATCTTTCAAGAAAATTATCCATTTCATTTAGATTTTCAAATTTTGTGGCATATAGGCTTTTGTAGTATGACCTAATAATTGTTTGGATTTCCTCAGTGTCTGTGGTTATGTCCCCATTTTCATTTCTGATTTTGCTGATCTGGGTAGTTTCTCTAGGCTTTTTCGTTAGTTTGTCTAAGGGTTTGTCTATCTTGTTGATTTTCTCAAAGAACCAGCTTTTTGTTTCATTGATTCTTTGGATAGTTTTATTTGTTTCTAGTTGATTGATTTCAGCCCTTAGTTTGATTATTTCCAGCCGTCTGCTCCTCTTGGGTGTATCTGCTTCTTTTTTTTCTAGGGTTTTCAGTTGGGCCATTAAGTTGTTTGTATGTGATGTTACAAATTTCTTCTGGCAGTCACTTAGTGCTATAAATTTTCCTCTGAGCACTGCTTTCAATGTGTCCCATAAATTTGGGTATGTTGTGCCTTCCTTTCCATTGAATTCTAGGAAGTCTTTAATTTCTTTCTTTATTTCTTCCTTAACCCAGCTGTCATTGAGTAGTAAGTTGTTCAGTTTCTGTGTGCGTGTCGGCTTTTTGTTGTTTCTGTTCTTGTTGATGTCTAGCTTTAGTCCATGGTGGTCAGATAGTATACAAGGGATTATTTCAATCCTTTTGTATCTGTTGAGCCTTGCTTTGTGACCCACTATATGGTCTATTTTGGAAAAGTTTCCATGTGGTGCTGAAAAGAAGGTGTACTCTTTTGAGTTTGGGTGAAATGATCTGTAGACGTCTATTAGGTCCATTTGATTTAGGGATTCTGTGAGTGCTTTTATTTCCCTATTTGGTGTCTGTCTAGTTGATCTGTCCCTTGGTGAGAGTGGAGTGTTGAAGTCTCCCACTATTAAGGCATTAGGATCAATGTATGATTTAAGCTTTAATAATGTTTCATTTACAAATGTAGGTGCTCTTGTATTTGGGGCATAGATATTCAAGATTGTGATGTCCTCTTGGTGGATTTTTCCTTTAATGAGAATATAGTGGCCCTCCTTATCTTTTTTGATTAACTTGGGTTGAAAGTCTATTTTATTAGATATTAGGATGGCTACTCCAGCTTGTTTTCTGGAACCATTTGCTTGAAAAACATTTATCCAGCCCTTTACTCTGAGGTAGTGTTTATCTTTGTCGCATAGGTGTGTTTCTTGGATGCAACAGAATGTTGGATCCTGTTTCCTTAACCATTCTGTTAGCCTGTGTCTTTTTATTGGTGAGTTCAGTCCATTGATATTGATAGATAATAGTGACCAATGCATGTTAGTTCCTTTTGTAATGGAGTCGATGATCTAACCCTGTTTCATTGCTTGTTTTCTTTTCATTTTTGTTGGGATATTATCTGTATGCCCTGTTTTCTTGGGTGAATTTGTTTTCATTGTATTGGAGTTTTCCTTCTAGTATCTTCTGTAAGGATGGTTTTTTCTGTAGATATTGTGTAAATTTAGTTTTGTCATGGAATATTTTGTTTTCTCCATCTATGTTGATTGAAAGCTTTGCAGGGTACAGTAGTCTGGGTTGTCATTTGTGATCTCTTAGAGTCTCCATGATACTTGCCCAGGACCTTCTGGCTTTCATAGTTTCTGATGAGAAGTCCGGTGTGATTCTGATAGGTCTACCTTCATATGTTACTTGGCCTTTTTCCCTTGCTGCTTTTAATATCTTTTCTTTGTTCTGTAGATTTAGTGTTTTGACTATGATGTGACGTGATGTGTTTTTTTTCTGGTCTAGTCTATTTGGAGTTCTGTAGGCCTCTTGTATATTTATGGACATCTCTTTCTTTAAGTTGGGAAAATTTTCTTCTATGATTTTCTTAAAAATATTTTCTGGACCTTGGAGTCTGGAGTCTTCTTTTTCATGAATTCCTATCATTCTTAGATTTTGTCTTTTCCTAGCATCCTTGATTTCTTGGATATTTTGTGATTGGAACTTCTCTGATTTTACTTTTTCTTTGAGAGAAGTATCCATTTCTGCAAGTGTGTCTTCAGCTCCAGAGATTCTCTCTTCCATCTCTTGTATTCTGTTGGTGATGCTTACTTTTGTGGTTCCTGATCTTTTCTCCAAGTTCTCCAGCTCAAGGGTTTTCTCATTTTGTGTTTTCTTTATTGATTCTAATTCTGTTTTCATGCATTGCACTATTTCTCTCATGTGTTTGAATTTGGATTCCTGTCTCCCCACGATGGCCTCTATTTCTTTTTTCATTTCCTTCTTATATGCCACTAATTTTTCCTCTACTTGTGTATCTATTTGTTTGGCTATGTTTGCCCGTGTTTCTTTAAGGATATTGTCTATTTCTTCTTTCTTTGCCTCCAATTGACTGGCCATCTCTTTGAAAGACTTGTTCATTTCCTCATTATGAGCCTCAAATAATTGGGCAAGCATGGCTTTAAAATCATTTTCCTGTGCTTCTGCTGAATTGGAGTATCCATCGATTTTGGGGTTTGCTGGTGAAGTCATGATGTCCTGATTTATGTTGGAAGTGTTCTTTTGCCTACCTCTGGCCATTAGCTTATCTGAAACCTTCCCTGTTTGTTTTTGGATTCTGCAGATCAGACTGGTGCTGTCTCTCTCTGGTGTCTGGAGAGTTCTTCAGGAAGCTGAGCACTCTCAGCGTGTGCTGAGGACTAGCTGTACCTGTGGGAGGAAAGTACGCAGGCGCAAACGGGGCAAATGCAAGCGTGCGTGTGTGTGTGTGTGTCTGTGTGTGTAAGTGTGCGTGGATGCGTGTCTCGAGGGACAGAGTGATGGCTAATGTTGAACCCTTGAGTGTGTGGGAGGGGCTCTGCATTGTATATGTCGCAGGCGCTAATGATGATCGCAGCGCAATTTCTGGCATTAACTGCCTAACTCCTCAATTAGGCCCACAGGGCAGGAACTTCAATATCCCTAGTGCCCTTCTGTTTCCCAAAGTGGGTATGTGGATGGGAGAAGGGTTCGATGCCTGGCTTCTGATTTAGAATGACCCGGGATCTGGGGAACTGCAGAATCTCAAGGGTGCACTCACTTACAGGCAGGTCTCTTGGCAGAGATCATGGTATCCAGGGCTCTCTGCTTTCTGGTTTGGCCCTGCTTTTTTGATGTGCTCCACCAGTTCTGTGTTGCTGTCACTGCCAGTTTCTGAGGTCTTGCTGCAGCTGGAGATTTCACTTCAGCAGGGATGGGGTATCCATGCTCTCTGTTCTCTGGTTTGGCCCTGGTTAGTCTTAAACTGGAGAGCTGTGGTGCCCCGCCAGTTCAGTGCTGCTCTGCCGTCAAGTCCCACTGTAACTGGAGACTGGGTCACTAGTCCCAATGCTTTCTGGGAAGTCCTGGGGTCTCTTAGTTGTGCTCTCCAAGCTTGGGAGGCCCAGCGCCTGGTGTGTCCAGGTTGTATGACGTTTCTGCCTGGTTTTGGTGAGTATATAGCGTATTCTCTGTCACTGTGGCTCAACAAACTTTTTAAAACACTGAATGCATTAAATACCATGAGGATTATCAGCATGCTCAGCAATACAGGCTTCTATTGCTTTAAAAAAATCTTAGACCAGTGACTTTAATCAATACATGCAAATTTGAAACAATTCTAACTTTAGGGAAATAATATTATTTTATTTCGAAATGCTTTTAAAATTAATGTTATTACAGAATCTAATATAGTATTTAAATTCCTTTCTTATGCACATAATTAATCCTCAGATATAAAATTGTAATGGTTCCTGACCATATAACTGACAACAATTTGTGGAAGTATTATTTGTGTTATTCTTTACTTTTGAAAAATCTTACAGAAGAAATTATAATTATATACAAAGATATATGAAAGATAAGTATCTGTGTTATTAACATGTTTTGTTTCTAGTAAATTTATGATAAAAATGATTCTTAGTGAATAAATTTTGTAAGAATATCATAAATGTACAACATAATTATTATGAGAAATAACATTAAAATGTATTTAATAAAGATAAAAAGTGAAATAAATATTTTTTAATTTTTTGCTTTAATTGATTTTCTTTTTAAATTTTCATTTATTCATTTATTTATTTTATTATTTTTTTATTTATTACAATTTATTAACTTTGTATCCCAGCTACAGCCCTTCCTCCTTGTCTCCTCCAGTCCTGCCCACCCTCCCTCTTCTTCCCCTAGGCCCTTTCACTAGTCCACTGATAGGGGAGACCTCTTCCCCTTCTATCTGACCCTAGCCTATTGGGTCTCATCAAGGCTGGCTGCATCACCTTCCTCTGTGGCCTGGCAAGGCTGCAACCCCAGTGGGAGGTAATCAAAAAGCCAGCCACTGAGTTCATGTCAGAGACAGCCCCTGCACTCCTTATTAGGGAACCCATTGGAAAACCGAGCAGCTTATGGACTTCCTCTGATCAGGAGATCTAGAATCTCTCCATACATTGTCCTTGGTTGGAGTATCGGTCTCTGCAGGATCCCCTGAATCCAGGATTTTTGGCTCTGAGTTCTCATTGTGAGTTCCTGTCCCCTCCAGTTCTTTTTGTCTCCCTCTTCTTCCATAAGGTTTCTGGCACTCTGCCCAAAGTTTGGCTATGAGTCTCCTTCGATACACTCTTGGGGAGAGTCCTTCAGAGGTACTCTGTGGAAAACTCCTGTCCTATTACTTGTCTTGATTTTCATCATAATCATAATTACAACTGTGACAGCAAGTGAATGAATTATAATAATAATAATAATAATAATCAAGCAAAAAATCAATTTAAGCAACAAAATTTAAAAACTAAAAAGAAAAATAAGGTATTAAAATATTTTAATTTGTTTAATGTACACGTCTGTGGTATATGAACACATTCCAATGAGTGTATTTAATTGTATATGAATAAGAATGTGGAATCCAATCAAGCATCTTCTTCCTAATCTTTCTACCTTGTAGTTTGAAACAGGGCTAGAGCTAGCATATTGGACTACGGTAATTCACAAATTTACTGTATTTATTTCTCCACAGTTACGAGTACATGTCAGATGTGTCATGATTCCAACATTTATTATCGGTTGAGGAAAATGATATTCATGTTTTCATGTTTTGTATGAGCCACATTTGCTTTGAGTTATTCCTCTAGGTACTCTTTTGAATTCTCTAGGTCTTTTATAGTTTTTGTGAGCATATACTATGGTGTTAATTATATACAGAATTCAACAGATAATGCATATTGAGACTGAGTTCCAACCATGAGATGACAGTTTACTATTCTTATATTTTTTCTTTATAGGAACTAGTTTTTTTTTAACATGATATATTCTGTTTACAATTTTCCCTTTCTCTACCTCTTCCAGTTCCTCTCAACCTCCATTACAGTCCAAATCACCTCCTTTGTTCCTAGTAAACAAACAGACATTTAGGATAATAACTAATATAATATAATGCTATAATGTAATATATATAATAGAGTATAATGTGAGAAAACAAAACTAACTCATTAGAATAAGACAAAACAAACAATAGGAAAAGAGCCCAAGAAAAGGCCAAAAAGAGATACCCACTCACTCAAGAATATACACTCAGGAATCCAATAAAAACACTAAATTGGAAGACATAATGTAAATTCAAAGGACCTATGACAAAAAAATAAATAAGCTAAAATGGTAATATAAAATTATTTAAAGAAAGAAAATCCAGACACACCATTATTAGATTAGGAATTTGCAGAGATACTTGGAGCTAATTTTCTGTTAGAAACCTACTGCTGTGAATACAGTCTATCCTTCTAAGTAGTTTGTTTCCCTAGTGAGAATCCCATGGAGGAAACTAAACTTTAATTTTCAAGTTGTTTTCAATTGGCTATTGATTCTGGACTATAGAGAGGGGCATGTGTCCACTTCTTTCAGCTCTGAGATCCCATATGGTGCAGAGCAGTGGAGGGCGATGTCTGCTACTCCAGTATTAGTGAGTCCCTGTGTATGATCCCATTGATTAAGAGGGTCCTGTTTACTTGGTGTATTTCATCACCTCTGGCTCATACGTACTTTCTTCATCCTCTTTCATAGTGTTCTTTGAGCCCCAAGAACAGGATTTAATGGAGACATCCGGTTTAGGGTTGAGTATTACAATGTCTGTCATTACTGCCCATATTATAAATAAATATATGCTTTCACAAGTGTCCTCCCCTCCTCCTCCCAATGCCGTACAGCACCCAATGCACACTCTTGTTCTAGCTACACCTAAATTTCAGATTTTTCCCCTCTTTTTGGATTTGAACTATTTTGTCTAATCTTTTATAGGTTAAATTTTTTGAAGAGAAGAATACAGACAAAGTTTCTTATGGACATATTATTTTGGAACATTTATAGTGGAAATAATTTTACTTTATAGCAGGCAAATGTGTTCTAGACATTAAATTAAAAGGTTTTATTGCTGAGAAAGTACAAGAACTATATTATTAAGTTATAAATCTCAGAATTAATAAACAAGATAATGTTTACTGCTAATGGTCAATAAGTATATTGTTTTTCTCAGGCATTTTAGTGGCTAAACGAATGTAATTTACTTATTTTTTCTCATTCTTATAAAAGAACAACAATATCTACAGATGGAAAATATTAAAAATCACTAATAAATCTGTTAGGTGTATGCATCTTGGTGTTCACTGCATTCCAGATAAGAATTAATAAACAAAATAGACTAGGTTGTTATGAGAAAATATGTTCCTTTGACTATAACTTTAGCAAAGACAGGCTGTGGTTGCAATATTTTTTCCACAAAAGGTAAAACTACACTTTTAGGTTTCAGATAATTAATGCTCAGTATATATATATATATATATATATATATATATATATATATATAAAATCAGAATCTAATTCTAATTTTAAATATTGGTGCAATTACAAGGACTGTATTATTAAATTTTTGATGTGGGATACTGTTTAATACAATATGCTACTCAGGATAGAAAGACATACAGACAAATGGGTGGCAGCTCATAATGGCAATGTCAGTACATGAAACTTATCTTTCAGGTTTGGTTGAAGTATCTGTAAGTTTTTTGACAGCTTAAAAAGAAATTGCATTCTTTGTATTTTTTATTTTAGTGTCTAAAAAGAAACTTTAATAAAACCTTGAAAACTGAAGATGAATTTTGTGTTTTCATTTTAAATACCTCAGTAATAATAAAAACGACAGAATTATTTTATACTTATAAAACTACTTGTAGCAAATCACTGAAGTAATTTATAGTTTTCATGAAATGTTAAAACTTACTTATCTATCTAGTAAACATAGTAGTCAAACACAAACAAAAATGTTACATAGAATATCAGTGAGGTGCTCTCATTCTCTCACACATCCAGACTGGCTTTTTCCTCCGCTCCAGCAAGAAGGAAAGTTTATTTTCAGAACACCTATAGCTTATCTCACTTAGCATTAGGGGAAATATGTTTATATTATATTAATGAATTTACAATATGTAAAAGTAGTTTTATTCACCAGATTGTAATTGCCATCTCAGAGGCTTAACTACTAACCTAGGCCTAATCCTGGAAGCTTCTGGTATCTGTACAATCCAATCTAGGCCTAGGATGCTTTTAGCCTCTGGGACTTACTGCTGAATAGCTCACTCTTACTAGATCTTTCTGAATTCTTGCTGGATGCTTCAACTCTGCTCTCCTGGGTCAAGCCCTTCTCCAAGCTGACTGATTCAAACTAGCTTCTCTCAGCTTCTGACTGAGTTGCTCTGCTTGGACTCCCACTAACTTTGGTAGTTTGTTCTCATCTTCTGGCCCCTTTTCTCATTCTCTGGTTTGTTCTGTCTTTACCTGTGTCTAGCTTGTTTTCTCTCTGCAACCTGCCTCTGTACTACTCTTCTAGAAATATTGCTTCCTTTCTTTGTGCTGCTCTTTCAAGTATCTTCTCTTTCATCTCTGTACTCATGAGAGCTGACTATCTTTAGTCTGTCAAATCTTTCTCTAATTCATCACTTTGTCAGCCTCTCAATTAGACATCACTTCAAATATGGGTACTTCCTTACACAATGAAGGTAACTTTACAAGTGTATATGAAGGACATATTTGCATTCTAGCCACATCACACAGACCTAGGTTTTTGCATGTAATATCTTGCCAAAGCACCCGTGTCACTGGATTAGAATCCCTTTACATTATTTTAGCAAAACAACATATTAAACCACTTGGTTTCTGGAGTTACAATTTCCTTATGTGACCAAATTTAGCATATATTTATCTCTTTTTCTTACCAACAGCCATCATGACATTAGCTTAATATTTTCAATTGTCCTTTAGAAGAGTTGTTTTATTTTTAAGAAATTGCCATATTTTACATGCTCCAATCACATGCTTTTTAAAGTCTATGGGAAGCAACTTTGCTTTTAAGAAAGAAGACCAATAGGACTAACTAACCAGGATCCAGAGAGGCTAGCTGAGACTGAAGCATCAACCAATGACCATGCAGGAACTGTACCAAGGCCCCCTACAAGGTATAGCAGATAGGCAGATTAGGCTTCATGTGGTCCTCTAGCGAGGGAAGTGGGGATTGCATTGGACACAGACTCACTTGCCAGTTTTATGATAACTTCCCTCTGGCTGGACCACCTTACCAGGCCACAGGGGAAAAGAACATACTCAGTCTTGATGCAAGATAATGAACTGGGCTGGGTTTGGGAAAGGGAGCCCCATTTTCTGTGGAAGAGGTGAGGATGTCTAGGGCTACAACCAGGATGTAAAGTGAATAAAAAGAAAGAAAGGAAAAGAATGAGATGAGAGTCAGCACTCTGAGTAAGGACTCTCTCACAGGAATCCTAGAATTCGGTTGTGTCATCACTTGGTGCTGTCAAATTTTTTAGGAAATATTCAATCTTTATTGTAGAAAAGGAAAAGATATGTTACATTTTAGCACATTTACAGTTGCTGAAGTGATCCAGAGATAATTGCATATCTGTAATAACTTGCCTGACCCACTAAAAACCATTGTCAAATTAATGATCTGAAGAATAAACATATGTCAGTATCAAACCTTGGATTTCTCACATGATTTGGAGGAACAGTTCTGTTGACAGAAAATATACAAACTTTGTAATGCAAAATGAAGAAATACTTTTTTTCTGTTCTTTTCAGTATTAAGATCTTTGTGGTAAGTGCTTCTAGCCTTAGAAATTAGATCCTAATGCTTATTTTTGACATAACATTAAGTCATTCATATTTTTACAATATATTTTTGCTGACATGTTTTGTTCATTTGAATCTTCTGTAGGAACTTCATATTTTAAAAAATTCCTATTTATTTATTTTAATTTATTCACTTTGTAACCCCTCTGTAGCCCCCTCCCTGTCTCTTTCCAATCCCACTCACCTTCCCTCTTCTATTCCTATGCCTTTTCCCTAGTCCACTGATATGAGAGTCCACCTCCTTTCCTATCTGACCCTAGCCTATCAGGTGCATAATCTTCCTCTGTGGCCTGGCAAGGCTGCACCCTCCAGTGGTAGGTGATCAGAGGAACAACCATTGAGTTCATGTCAGAGACAGCTCTTTTACCCCTTGCTAGGGACTCATTTGGAAAGTGAGCAGCCAATGGGCTTTGTCTGAGTGGGGGTGTAGATTCTCTCCATACATGGTACTTGGTTGGAGTATTAGTCTCAGAAAAGACCCCTGTGCCCACATTTTTTGGATCTTTTGCTCCCTTTGTGGAGCTCCTGTCCCCTCAAGGTCTTTCTATCTCCCCTTTCTTTCATAAGATTCCCTGTACTCTGCCCAAAGTATGGCTATGAGTCTTAGCATCTGCTTTGGAATCTTGTTGAGTAGAGTCTTTCAATGGCCCACTGTGGTAGGTACCTGTCCAGTTCCCTGTTTTCTCCCTCTTCCAATGCCCATCCAGTTTGCTTTTCTGAATGAGGATTGACCATCATAACCAAGGTCTTCCTTCTTGCTTAGCATCTTTAGGTATACAGATTTTAGTATGTTTATCCTGTAATTATATGCCTAATATCCACTTATAAGTGAGTACGTACCATATGTGTCTTTATGGTTCTGGGATACCTCACTCAGGATGATCTTTTTTAGTTCCCACCATTTGCCTTCAAATTTCCTGATTTTCTTGCAGCATTCCATTGTGTAAATGTACCACAATTTCTGTATCCAATCCTCAGATTAGGGACATCTGGGCTGTTTCCAGATTCTGCCTTACAAATAAAGCTGCCACTAAATGGTTGAACAATTGTCCTTGTATATTTAAGCATATTTTGGATGTATGTCTAAGAGGGTTATAGCTGGATCATGAGGTAATGCTCTTTCTAATTGTCTGAGAAAGCACCAGACTGATTTCCAAAGTGCTTTTACAAGTTTACATTCCCACCAGCAATGGAGGAGGGTTCCTCTTTCTCCACATCCTCTCCAGCATATGTTGTCACTTGAGTTTTTAATCTTAGCCATTCTGATGGGTATAAAGTGAAATCTCAGGGTCATTTTGATTTGTATTTTCCTGATGTCTAAGGATGTTGAGCATTTCTTTAAATGTTTCTCTGCCATTCAATATTCCTCTATTGAGAATTCTCTGTTTATCTCTGTTCTCCATTTTTTAAATTGGATTACTTGATTTGTTGATGCTTAACTTCTTGAGATCTTTATATATTCTGGATATTAGTGCTCTGGATTGGTGAAGATCCTTTCCCATTCTGTAAGCTGTCATTTTTCTTTCTTTGTTTGTTTGTTTTTGTTTTTCTGACAACAGTGTCCTTTGCTTTACAGAAGCTTTTCAGTTTCATGTTTCATGAGGTCCCCTTTATTGGCTGATTTTAGAATCTATGCTGTTGGTGTTCTGTTTAGAAAGTTGTCTCCTATACCAAGGAGCTCAAGGCTCTTCCTCACTCTTTCTTATAAGAGGTTTAGTGTGTCTGGTTTTATATTGAGGTCTTGATCCACTTTGACTTTCGTTTTGTGCAAGGTGATAAATGTGGATCTATTTTCATTTTTCTGCATGTAGACTTCCAGTTGGACCAGCACCATTTGTTGAATTCTTCCTTGTTTACCTTCTTTAGGACTATAGGAATAGAAATTTTAGTATGTTTATCCTATTTTATTTGGCTAATATAAATCTATAGTAGAGAATATATTTCTGCTTCTGGGTTACCTCACTCAGCAGGATCCTTTCTAGTTCTTACCATTTGTCTGCAAATTTCATGATTTTCTTGTTTTTAATTGCTGAGTAGTATTCCATTGTGTAAATATATCACACGTTCTGTATCCATTCCTAAGTTGAACGAATGGCAGAAAAACACTTAAAGAAATATACAATGCCCTTAATTATTCAGGAAACTCAAATCAAAATGACCCTGAGATTTCACCTCATACCCTTCAGAATGGCTAAAAGCAGGCCACAGATGACAATGCAGCCACTCCTGATTAGATTTGATAGACTAAGATCAGAAGAAAGGAGAAGGGGAACTCCCCTATCAGTGGACTTTGGGAGGGGCATGTCTGAAGAAGGGGAGGGAAGGTGGAATTAGGAGGGGAGGAGAGAGGGGTTTATGGGGGGATACAAAGTGAATAAAGTGTAATTAATAAAAGTTTTAAAAAGTTTTCAAAAGTTGTTAATCATAATGAAAAAAATAAAAAAGAGTACAAATAAGGAAAGAAGGAAAAGAAGGAGAAAAGGAGAGATGAAAAAAAGGGAAAGAAAAGGGAATAAGGAAGGGAGGAGAAGAAGGAAAAAAAGGAATAAAAGTAAAATGGTTTTAACATTCAGGAATAAAAAACCCTCTGATAGAGATATTTTCAACTAATTCTAATAATATTTTAAATGTAACCAAAAAGCATGTATCTTTACTGAAAAGGGTGTCTTGCCTTATTCTGTGTCATATCTAGAATAAGCTAGTATACACAAAAAAGAGAAAACTACACATCTATGAAGAAATAAAACATCACAGAGGACATTTATAATGATGTGATTACTGTAAAATCAGAAAGAATTTTAAGCTGTAAAAATAGATCCAGAAGTGAACTGAATGTATGAGACCTACACATAAACTTTAAAACAAAATAATACATTAAGAAATTAGAATGACGAATAATATCCTGGTATATTTTTTTGAATTTTATTTTATTCTTATCAGTTACATTTTATTAACTCTGTATCCCAGCCGTGTCCCGATCCCTCATTCCCTCCCAGTCCCTCCCTCCCTCCCTCATCTCCACCGTGCCCCTTTCCAAGTCCACTGATAGGGGGGACCTCCTCCCCATTCATCTGATCCTGTTTTATCAGGTGTCTTCAGGACAGACATGGGGCTAGCATAACTATAACCAGAAAAGGTTCAGCCAGCAGTTGATGGAAACAGATTCAGAGACCCACAATTATACACTAGGCTTGGCTCACTGAATCTTATGGGAGAGGGGGAGAAAGGATTCAAAGAGTCTTAAGCGTTAAGGACCACAGGTATGGAAAGAACCTCTGCTCATATGTAGCCTGTGGTAGCTCAGTAACCAATGGTTTCCCATAGTAAGGGGAACAGGGACTATTTCTGACAGGAACTCAATGGCAGACTCTTTGACCTCCCCCCCACCCCCAAGGGAGGAGCAGTCCTGTCAGGCCACAGAGGAGGACTTTACAGCCAGTCCTGAAGATACCTGATAAAACAGGGTCAGGTGAAAGGGGAGGAGGTCCCCCCCATCAGTGGACTTGGAAAGGGGCAGGGAGGAGATGAGTGAATGAGGGACTGGGAGGGAATGTGGGAGTGGCATACAGCTGGGATATAGAGTTAATAAAATATAACTAATATTAATAATAATAATAAAAAGTGAAAAATTAACTACGCTGAGGCTGTAAGGGCACACTGAGACTAAACCACCCAGAGGGTATACAACAGATCTAGGATCCTGATATATAAGTAACAAAGGTGCAGCTTGGTCCTCCTGTGGAACCCTTTAAGCAGGGACTCTCTCTGACTCTTTGTCCTGCACCTGGATCTCTTTCCCCTTACTGGATGGCATTGTCCAGGCTCTATAGAAAAAAATGAAAGCCAATTTGTGTATTTTAGCTATAGTTTTCATTATCTCAAAGAATTAACAGTCTATAAAATATGCATAAATCATGATGGAAATGCAGAGTTAAAATGGTAGCTACAACACAGATTAAAGCATGAAAAACACTATGAAAGTGTGTAATTATTATTATTTTTTCTTTTCTTATTAATTTTGTTTTTTTCTTATCAGTTACATTTTATTAACTCTGTATCCCAGCCATGTCCCGCTCCCTCATTCAATCCCAATCCCACCCTCCCTCCCTCATCTCCACCATGCCCTTTTCCAAGTCCGAAAGTGTGTAATTATTAAAGCATGCAAGTGATTAGAATCTTGGAATATAGAGAGATAAATTAAATTCTAAAAACATTTCCCTTCTCTACATTATTACCTCATACAAACAAATGATTAAATAATTGATTATCATCTCAATGATCAGTTTAGAGAAAATAGTATATTTGGTTCTTAGCATCATAGTCTGAGGCTCTTTTTCAGTTGTTTTCTTTAATAAATGGAATCATTTGGGTTATGCACATTGTATTTTAAAATGCCAGGATTATGGCACAGAAATTTACATCAAAGACAAGCCATAATCTTTTCAATGATAAAAGAATGAAAGCAACTACAAGTTTTCCACATAGAAGCAATGAAGGCTACAACAACAGGGGTGACAACATCCTAATAAATTTCTCCCCTGAGATGTTAGGTCCTTTTCTAACCTTTTATTTTATCTTCTTTCTTTTGAGTTTCCATTAAGGAAGTTTCTGGTAACCTATTGAGGTCACAGTTTCTTCTTCCCTGGGCAGCACAGTGTGACTGCTTTCAAAACATTTCAAAAAGCAATTATGATAAAAAACAAAATAGCGATGGCAAATCAATTACAAAGTGGAATTGAAAAGCAAATTTACCATAAAACCTCCTTTTACTAAAGGGGACATAGACACAAATGGAAAAACAAAGTTCATAGATGATTTGGGGTAGCCTGGCTGTGCATATCTCAAAAAGAGAAACCACATACTTACGTCAAATGGTAATTCAAAATCAATTCAAATGTAGAAAGGATTTAAATATAAATTTGAAAAGGTAAAAATTAATAGAGACAAAAATAGAGGGAAAGTTCAACATCAATGGCCTTGGCAACCTTTTTAAAATTACATTAATTTTTGGTTTTTATAATCTGTTGCAAAATCACAAATAAGATAAAAGATAGAAAACTGAGAATATTTTTCGTAACTGAAGAAACAAGACTTTGATGAGAAATCTATCCTTGAAATATTTTAAACTTGATAATGGGTTAATATAAAATAATTAAGAAGCCAAAAAATCACTTATTTGAACTTGTATGCTAATTTCAACATCTACATTATATCATCATCTCTTTCTGATATTTTATTTTGCCCATCAGGACTTCCTGGTGCCTGGATCCTCTTTCTCTGTGAATGGGCTAGGTCACCCCACCAGGAATAAGTGATCAAGAACAGAAAACCGAGTTCATATCAGAGACTGCCTCTTCTCCCCTTACTAGGGAACACACATGGAGACTGAGCTGTCTATGGGCTACATCTGAGAAGCCTGTCTAGGTCCCCTCTACGCATGTTCCTTGGTTGATGCATCAGTCTCCGCAGTCTCCACCCCCTCCCCCGGGGCCAGCTTTTTTTTTCTTTGTTGGACTCCTTGTGGGACTCCTGTCCCTCTGGGATTTCTTTTCTTTTCTTTTTTATTAAATTTTTACTTTTTACATTAATTACATTTTATTCTCTTTGTATCCCAGTTGCAGCCTCCTCCCTCATTCCCTTCCATTTCCAAGCTCCCTCATCTCCTCCCTGTCCCTCTCCAAGTCCACTGATAGGGGAAGTCCTCCTCCCCTTCCATCTGACCCTAGCCTATCAAGTCTCATCAGGACTGGCTGCAATGTCCGCCTCTATGGCCTGGCAAGGCTGCTCCTCTCTCAGGGGTGGGGGTGGGGGTTCAAGGAGCTAGCCACCGAGTTCATGTCAGAGACAGTCCCTGTGTAGGTGGAGTCTTTTGTAGGACATCTGTGGTAGGCTCCCATTCTGTTCCTTCTCCTCTATATCTTCAGGTGTTCATCCTGTTTTTCTTTCTGAATGATAATTAAGCATCTTTCCTAGGCTTTGTATTGTTGTTTAGCTTCTTTAGGTCTGTAGATTTTAGGATGTTTATCCTATATTATATGGCTAATATCCACTTATAAGTGTACATGTACCATGTGTGTCTTTCACCTTCTGGGACACCTCACCCAAGATGGTCTTTTCCAGATCCATTTGTCTGCAAATTTCATGATTTCCTTTTTCTGAATAGCTGAGTAGTATTTCATTGTGTAAGTGTACCACAATTTCTGTATTCATTTTTTGTTTGAGGGACATATAGGTTGTTTCCAGATTCTGGCTATTATGAATAAAGCTACTATAACATATATTCTTCCACTTGTGAAAAATATAATAGAATAGAAAATTGCAAAGTGTTATTTCTATTTTAAAAGATACATGATTAGCCTTACTATTAAATAATGAAGGTTACAAATGTATATTATGGGAAAGTATGAATGTCTGTATGATAACACAGTCATGAGGTAGAGAACCATTTTTACTATCTGTATGTTTGTGATTTGGCACTTAAAAACTATAGACATATTTAGCATGTGAAAATTGTGCCAGGTCAGTTATCCTGGAAAATAAGGAATGTAGCACAATTTACATAAATAAACAAATAAATACATACATACATAAATAAAAACTTTAGGCTGAACATGCATGGAGCAATTCTGAGGAAGCTAACTAGAGAAAGGATTAAAAAGCTTAATCCTAACATGTGTCTGATTTTTAAGAATATTGTTTTATTATATTATATATATTATATATAATATGATTTATAAATATATGTGATATTTATTATATTATATTTTCTTCCTTTTTACTGCCAATATTATACTTTCCTTCTATTTCTTCTACTTGTTCCTTCTTTTGCTATCTCAGTTTTTAAATTTCTCCTGTCTTCTATTCTCCTCATCACTCTCTACTCTCCTTTCCTTCTCTACTTTTACCATTGGCTCTTGAAAGCAGTAGGTCATATATTGCATATCAATGTTGCCATTGATTTGCTTCATAGACCACAGTGAGGTTCAAACTTCGGACAATTCTGGCACATTATTCTACATGAGAAGATCACAGTTTTTAATCATTGTATCTACTTTTATAAAGATTATATTTCTCACACTTTTATTTTAATATTTATAAATAATAAACATATTATTTAGTTTTTCTTGTTTAGAAGCCAAATCATAAGAATATTATGATTCCCTCTTCACATTACTATGTAACCCAATTGGACTCTGAACTGCCCTGGGCTACATCTGTGCAGGGGTTCTGGGTTATCTCCATGAATAGTCCTTGGTTGGAGTATGAGTCTCTGGGAAGTTCCCTGTGTTCAAATTTTCCTGTTCTGTTGCTCTCCTTGTGGAGACCCTGTCCTCTCCAGCTCTTACTATTTCCCAGTTCTTACCTAAAATTCCATTCACTCTGCCCAACAGTTGCCCATCAGGCTCAGCATCTGCTTTGATAGTCTGAAGGGCAGAGGCTTTCAGAGGCCCTCTGTGGTAGGTTCCTAGGTTGTTTCCTGTTTTCTTCTTCTTCTGATGTCCATCCTCTTTGCCTTTCCGGATGGGGATTGGACATTTTAGTTAGGGTCCTCTCTCTTGCTTAGTTTCTTTAGATGCACAGGTTTTAGTGGGTTTGTCCTATGTTGTATGTCTATATGAGTGAGTATATACCATGTGTGTCTTTTTGTTTCTGGGACAACTCACTCAGGATGATCCTTTCCAGATCCCACCATTTACCTGCAAATTTCATGATTTCCTTATTTTTCATTGCTGAGTAATATTCCATTGTATAGATGTACCACAATTTCTGCATCCATTCTTCAGTTGAGGGGCATCTTGGTTGTTTCCAGCTTCTGGCTATTACAAATAAAGCTGCTACAAACATGGTTGAGCAAATGTCCTTTTTGTGTACTTGAGCCTCTTTTGGATATATGCCCAGTAGTGGTATGGCTGGGTCTTGAGGAAGCGCTATTCCTAGTTGTCTGAGAAAGTGCCAGATTGATTTCCAGAGTGGTTGTACAAGTTTACATTCCCACCAGCAGTGGAGAAGGGTTCCCCTTTCTCCACAACCTCTCCAGCATGTGTTGTCACTTGAGTTTTTGATCTTGGCCATTCTCATGGGTGTAAGGTGAAATCTCAGGGTTGTTTTGATTTGCATTTCCCTAATGGCTAGTGAGGTTGAGCATTTCTTTAAGTGCTTCTCTGCCATTCGGTATTCCTCTCCAGAGAATTCTCTGTTTAGCTCTGTTCCCCATTTTTTAAGTGGATTACGTGGTTTGCAGAGCTGCAGAATGCTATGCCTTAAAGATGGAGCTGGTTTCCGCCTTCCACCTTCCCGATGGTGAGTGCTCTCTGTCACGAACAATTCCACATTTGGCTAAGGCTGAGGATCTGGCTTGCTTCCATGTATGTGGACCTATCTGCATTGGCCACGTGGCACGCCTGGGTTGGCTACCCAGAGGCTATTTAAGCTGTGGGCTGGCTTTCCCCAGGGTCCGAGGATTGTTCAAGGTTTCTGAATAAACTGCATTGAAAAAAAAAATTAAAATATATTCTGAGATACAAAAAAAAAGAATATTATGATTCTTAGCATAAAAATTCTTTACCTTTTTTGAAATTTGGAAAACTTACAAGTCAAGACTTAGCATTGCTTGCTCTTCAAAATTGGAGTTGCAACTTTGATCTAGATATTGAATAAATACAAAAAACTAAAAGCAACTATTGGTATTTTTTAATTAAATGCTACATTTACTGCCTAATGATTTCCTTCAGTTGTAGAACACTATTCCTAGCACACATAGGTCCCTAGCTTTTTTTAAAGTACAGTATTGAAAAAAAAAGTTACAATTCATTACTAAGGTACTTTGTTAATTTTTTTAAATGCATTACTTATTTTAAGATGACCATATTAAAGATGACTATTAAGTTTGGGAAAACATTTGAATATTTATGTCCTTAGAATAGCTAAAATTACATTATTTTTGTTTGTATGCTTTATGAACATATTTATTGTTGGTTGGAATGTCTTTTTACATATTAAAATAGATAACAAAAGTTACATTTCAAATATTTTAGAGCTGTAATACTTAGTTGTTGAAATTAGTGAAGCATACGAATTCACTAATTAGCAAATACATAACAGAATTGCTATAATATTTGGCTAAGCATAATGTATAAAGTAATGTAAATTCTGAAAAAAGTGGCATAAACAAGTGATTTATAATATTGATGGATTTATAACAATGAGTTTCAAAGCAAATTATCTGATTAAATTTCTTGGAAGAAAAATCTGGAATCATACTGGATGAGAGAACAAAGGGTATTAAATAAGAAGAGATACATAACTACAAAAAAAACCAAACAGTTTCATGACACAAAACACAGGTGCATATATGAGCTCACATTTCTTGTGGAAACATGCAGAAGTTCCGTGAAAGCTCAAGCCACCCCTCAACATGTAAGAAAGAGATGGTCATGAAGTCTCATCACTTGCAGAGGAGTTCCTGGGAATCACTGAGAAAGGAGATTCAGTTTTAGAATTTAAACCTTGGGGACTCAAACATGTTCCAGTATAACCAATCAATTGTTGGACTTCATAGGGAAAAAGTAGAATAAAGTTCGATGGGTGAGGAAGGAAGCTGAAATGAAAGACGTGGGGTGTGATTATGATAAAACTTTCAAAATTAATAAAGAGCAGGTATATACGTGTGTTTGATTTAATATATATGAAATATTAGGGAATTTCATATATATAAAAAATGTTAGAGAAACTAGGTTTAACAACTAGTTTACATAGGTTTAAAATAAGATTCACTTATGAATTATTAAATAGATAATTAATTCAGAAAGAGGAGTTGGTAATTATAGGCATGATATTTTATTAATTATTGATTAAATGTATTTCTTTCTCAAACAGGATATTTTTTTATAAAATTTGGATCAACACTTTTTTCCTTTAATTTAGAAGATCATCCTGTAATCATGTGAGTATTATTAGAACAAGGAATCAAGATGAATTTATCACAAACAACAAGAAATATTGCAGTGTGAAATAAGAAATATGTGTGCTTTAACTATATTTTGTACACAGGAGAAGAGGAAGAAGCCAAAAATTTCATTTTGCTATACACAACCACAATCATGAAATGATCAGAGCAGCATGCCAGAAAAATGCCTGCAAGCAGCAGTGTTCAGATGGGAGAATTACTACTGGTGACAGATATCCTAAACGTCATGAAGACGGTGGCTCAAAGGGGCAGTCAGCACCAGGTCAGCAGATACTGAAAGTAGATTTAGAAGATGTCAGCATAAATGCAGTAGTAAACTTGTGAGCATGATCAATGGTGCCCTCAAGAAGCGTATAAATGAATAAACATTCAAATAGAAGGATGAATTATCCCTCTGTGATTCTCCGGAAAAGATGCCTAACGTTATTTCAGTATAAGTGTATAACACATTGTGGAAAGTGCAAGTTGTCACAGGCTATGGCTGTGTGAATTTTTATATAAAATTGAAAACTTTGAATTGCTTGTGTGTGTATCTATGTGAAAACAACCTTCGTAGAGATTATTAAAGAAAATGAGTTATATACATTTAATTAGTTTATTTGTTTATATAATATATAGCATCTACATAACTAGCTATTAAATAATTGCAACATAAATTTGATAAAATTAAAACATTCATTTTATTTATTACTTTGCACATTTTTACAAAGTGGTGTTTTTGTAGGAAGTGGGAAATAGTGGGAGCTGGAGAGGACGGGGTCTCCACAAGGAGAGCAACAGAACAAGAAAATTTGAACACAGGGAACTTCCCAGAGACTCATACTCCAACCAAGGACTATTCATGGAGATGACCTGGAACCCCTGCGCAGATGTAGCCCATGGCAGGTCAGTGTCCAGGTGGGTTACCTAGTAATGGGAAGAGGGACTGCCAACATAATCTGATTGGCCTGCTCTTTGATCACCTCCCCCTGAGGAGGGAGCAGCCCTACCAGGCCACAGAAGAGGACAATGCAGCCACTTTTGACGAGAACTGATAGACTAAGATCAGAAAGGAGAGGAGAACCTCCCCTATCAGTGGACTTGGGGAGGGGCATGCATGCAGAAATGGGAGGGAGGGTGTGATTGGGAGGGGAGGAGGGAGAGGCTTATGGGGGATACAAAATTAATAAAGTGTAATTAATAAAAAATTAATAAAAAAGGATTTTTAAAAAATATTATTCTAATATCAGAGATCAGACCTCTACTCTTGCCTGATGCGTCTAAAACAAAAAGGGGGAACTGTAGAGAGCTGCATAATGCTGTGCCTTAAAGATGGAGCTGGTTTCTGCCTTCCACCTTCCCAATGGTGAGTGCTCTTTGTCACAAACAACTCCATATTTGGCTAAGGCTGAGGATCTGGCTTGCTTCCATGTATGTGGACCTATCTGCATTGCCCACGTGGCACGCTGGAGTTGGCTACCCAGAGGCTATTTCAGCTGTGGGCTGGCTTTCCCCAGGGTCAGATGATTGTTCAAGGTTCCTGAATAAACTGCATTGAAAAAAAAAAAAAAAACATTTTGAGCAAAACATTGGATGGCAAATGCAACCTGACTGAAAGATAATAGAACAGATTGAGAGAAGATATTTTCAACAAATTACATATAAGATCAGGATATAAAGCTGTAATAAGAGAGGGCTGGAGGTGAAAGGGTTAGGCTAACTTTGTAAACTATATGTCCTCTAAAGCCTATAGTTTTGAGTTTTAGGTCCAGGTTAAGCTAAAGCCTCTTAGTACCTTTCCAGAGAGTGCAGGAATGTGACCCTATCTGTGAGGACAGATATAAAAAAAGGGCAAGCAAGCAATGACCTTCACTCAGCAAAAGAACGACCAGACCCTTGTCCTTGAGATAGCGTTTCTTAGCAACGAACCTAGACTTCTTCTGAGTAGCTTTTGACCTCCAGCCAAGAGCCCGCAGCCCTAATCTTCAAGGATGAGCTATCCACCCCCACCTTCAATTGCAGCTGCATCCACACTTGGCAGGACTGGCCAAGCTTGATTACCTAAGACTTAACCAATTATCTTACTTTATAGCTTCCTCATCCAATCCTAAATTGCCAAAACTAAAACTTCAAATCTCCCTCAATTTTTCTTTTAAAAACCTAAAGGCCTTTGTCTCCCGGTGCCACTCTTTGCTGACCAGCAGGGGTGACCCCGTTGTACAATGGTTAATAAACCTCTTGCTTTTGCAACGAGTCTTGGTCTGGGGGAGTTTCTGGGAAGGGCATGATTGTCACAGAGGCATGGCTCATTGGTTAAGATAATTAGGTACTCTTCCAGAACACCTTGGTTCAGTTCACAGCACCCAAATGGCAGCCCACACCTGTCTGTAAGTTACAAGGGGTTCTAACACCCTCACACAGACACACATGTACGCAAAACACTAAGGAACATTAAATAAAAATAAATTATTAAAAAAATGTGAAAATAAAACCTCTGAAATAAAAAAAAATTAAAGCAATGAAAAATTTGACAGAGTTGCCAGTACCATGAATTCTGATTCATCAGCTAAACTTTTACATTCAATTCAGTAAAAGTTCACAAAAAATTTCTAGGAGTGGTATAGCTGAGTCTTGAGGAAGCACTATTCCTAATTGTCTGAGAAGGCACCAGAATGATTTCCAAAGTGGTTGTACCACTGTCCTTTCCCACCAGCAATATAGAAGGGATCCCCTTTCACACAACCTCTTCAGCACGTGTTGTCATTTGAGTTGTTTAGACTATTTCTGACAGGAACTCAATGGCTGGCTCTTTGACCTCCCCACCCCCCAAGGGAGGAGCAGTCCTGCTAAGCCACAGAGGAGGACTTTGCAGCCAGTCCTGATGATACCTGATAAAAACAGGTTCAGATGAAAGGGGAAGAGGTCCCCCCCCATCAGTGGACTTGGAAAGGGGCAGGGAGAAGATGAAGGAGGGAGGGTGGGATTGGGAGGAAATGCAGGAGTGGGAAACAGCTGGGATACAGAGTTAATAAAATATAAATAAAAATAAAAATTAAAAAAATAAATAAAAGTTAAAAAAAATTCTAAACAAATGTCTATTTAAAGACAATAATATAAACTTCATTTTGCCAAGAAAATTATGCCTATGTTCTTTAAATTTTATTTTGGAACTGAAACTCCCCAAAATAAAGTATTTATCACATAGAAAGAGGCAAACAATTATAAGTAGTTTGATAGTTTATATAAATTTTCCAATGATCTTGGCAGTAAAAAGGGAAGTGATATCTGTGTAGTCATATAATCCAGGGCTTAGCATCTCCCAATTTTATAGCATAGGATTTTATACAATTACAAATTAACATAGTCTCCTTGCCAAAAATAAAAACAAATAACCTAGATAAATCACAACAAAATTTAATATAGTCATTATTTGTGTGTGTGAAATTCCTAATTGACTAAAAGAAATACACAAAGGGAAACACGTGTCGGCTTGAATACATTGACATGAAATTCAGCTCTATTTAAAACTGGATAAGTTACAACTACCTAGTGTATTTAGTAATACTCGATTTAGTTAATGATAACGTGAAAAATTAAGAGAAAAAGAGAATATTTGCTCTATCAATGTTGGAAGAAAATCAAAACATGTCAGACTGTTTAAGAAATTCATAATATGAAAACAATCATATTCATATTTGACTATAACTGTAATACAGACTCTAAAAAACAATCAAATTTGGGGTGCTGAATTGGTCTTGAACACTAAGACAGTTGAAGAGCCATGGTTGTGAAAGTGACCTTCCTCGTGTTACATGTTCATATGTGCAGCTCTGTGAAATTAAATATTTCTGGAGATGTGTAGGCTGATTTTCTGAGTTAATTATAGCAAATGAACACCTCTATAAAGACACATATGGGCTAATGTAAAAAAAAATGAAACCAGAAGTTTTAATAGTGATTTTAAATCAGTTTTCTAGCTAATAGTGACACAATGTATAAAATTATAAGAATTTTCATAAATGGTGGTAAACATGTTTTTTTAAAATATTTTATCAAATATAAAGTGCAGGGAATCTTATGAAAGAAAAGAGAGATGAAAGACCTGGAGGGGACAGGAGCACCAGAAGAAGAGCAACAGAATGAAAAATCAGGGCACAGGGATCTTTTCTGAGACTGAAACTCTAACCAAGGACCATGTATAGAGATAACCTAGAACCCCTGCCCAGATGTAGCCCATGGCAGCTCAGTCACTAAGTGGGTACCCTAATAAGACAAGCAGGGGCTCCCTCTGACTTGAACTCAGTGGCTGGCTCTTTGATCACTTTCCCTTGAAAGGCAGGCAAACTTGCCAGGCCTCAGAGGACAATGCAGCCAGTCCTGATGAAACCTGATAGGCTAGGGTCAGAGGGAAGGGGAGGAGGACCTTTCCTATGAGTGGACTGGGGTAGGGGTATGGAATACAAAGTGAATAAATTATAATTAATAAAAAATAAATTAATAAAAAAGAAACAAGAGTACATTTAAAATGAATCTTTGTAATTTGTAACCACATAATTTTTTCATTAAATATTAAAATATTACTTAAATTATTTTCTACTTTGAGTGAGTAAAATGGAATGATAAAAGAATCATTGTACAAGTACACACACAATCACACAATCCTCAAGTTATGTCTCTATAAACACATATTTTTTGGTAATTTTCCATAAAGGATAGAATTACCTAAAACCTAAAATGTTTGAAATTTCTATCCCATCATGCAAATGGCACAGTGAAGGAGGTTTAAGACACAGATAGAAAGTCAGCTTCAAAAAGTGAACTCAATTTTAATGAATAAATTAACTAAATAAATCAAATTTTCAAAAAAGTAAACTCACTGTGGGATTTCAGGTCATTCATCATGCTGTAAGGCTTGGGATTTCTGTTGAGCCATGGATTAAATCTCAGACCATTATCATTAACAAAAGGAATATTTATTAGGAACAACAACAACAAAAAACAGGGTTCTTCCTGTTGCAGTCACCACCATTGGAGAGCAGTGTCATCCATGGTGTTCAAATAAAGGCCACAGGAAAAGGAAAGAAGTCCACAAGCCCAGGCACAGCTAGCGCAGTGCTTCAGCAAACTCCAAATTCATGTGGGCTTTGATCAGGAAGGTGTGGGCTTCTGGAAGGTGTGGGCTTTGTGCCTTAAGAAAGTGAGCTATTGAGCTGCTCAGTTTCTCCAAGGATAAGAATGTGCTGAGTTCATCAAGAAGACGTTAGGAATGTACATCTGCTCCAAGAAGAGAGTAGGGACTGAGCAATGTGCTGGTGCCCAGGAAGAAAACTGCTGCCAAGAAGAACTGATCAACCATTCCCCCATCTTCAATATATATTTATGTTGTTTGAATGTGCATACACACACACACGAGAAAAAATAAGAAGAAGGAAGAAAGAAGGAAAGAGGAAGGAAGGAAGAAAGGAAGAAAAAAAGGAAGGAAAGAGGCCACTCATCTGTTAGACATCATCAAATAAACAAAACAAACTGAAATTCATTCTTCAAAAATAAGTTTACAAGAATTCACTTGTTACAATGATGTTTAAGTAATTTCCAAGTTTGCTTGAAATATTCTTTCATCCAAGAAACTTGTCAAAGAAATAAGGAAGTCAATAGCCAGAACCTGGGAACAAGCCAGATGCCCCTCAACTGAGGAATGGATACAGAAATTACGGTACATCTACAAAATAGAATATTACTCAGCAATAAAAAACAGGGAAATCATGAAATTTGCAGGTAAATGGTGGGAACTGGAGAAGATCATCCTGGGTGAGGTATCCCAGAAGCAGAAAGACACACAAAGTATATACTCAACAATAAGTGGATATTAAACATATAATATATTATAAACCTACTAAAATATGTATACCTAAAGAAACTAATCAAGAAGGAGGACCCAGGCTAAAATGCTCACCCCCCATTCAGAAAGGCAAAGAGGATGGGCATTAGAAGAAGGAGAAAACAAGGAATAGGACAAAAGCCTGAAACAGAAGGCCTCTGAAAGGCTCTGCCCTGCAGACTATCAAAGATGATGTTGAGACTTATGGCCAACTTTTAGGCAGAGTACAGGGAATCTTATGAAAGAAGGGGAAAATAGTAAGACCTGGGCAGGACAGGAGCTCTGTAAGGAGAGTAACAGATCCAAAAAGTCTTGGCACAGGGGTCTTTTCTGAGACTGATACTCCAGTCAAGGACCATTGACAGAGATAACCTAGAACCCCTGCACAGACATAGCCCATGACAGTTCAGTGTCCAAGTGGGTTACATAGTAATGGGAACAGGAACTGTCTCTGACATAATCTGATTGGCCTTCTCTTTGATCACCTCCCCCTGAGTGGGGAGCAGCCTTACCAGGCCACAGAGGAAGAATACGCAGCCACTCCTGATGAGACCTGATAGACTAGGATCAGAAGAAAGGAGAGGAAGACCTTCCCTATCAGTGAACTTGGGGAGGGGCATGTGTGGAGTTGGAGGAGGGAGGGTGGGACTGGAAGGGGAGGAGGGAGGTGTTTATAGGGGGGATACAAAATGAATAATGTGTAATTAATAAAAATTAAAAATGTTAAAAAGAAAAGTGGATATCATATTTTCATAGTAATATATTTGTTTTTAGTTTTGCACAATGTTATACATATGTATAACAAATTTCAATCACTTTCACACATCCTACCCCATAACCCTTTTTAGTTCCACTCCTATTCCTGCTCAAATACTTCTTTCCAACAAGCCTCTCTGTTCCTTTTATGTCTTCTGCTTAATTACAAGAATACATGAAAACACAAACCTACTTTCTTCAAATGGGGCTCCATCATAGACAAAGTAAGGACACTACTGAAGTCAAACTGGTGAGTATGAGAGGTTATTGATACAGGGGAAGAGATGGGAGGCTATGCATAGGAGCAGAATTGCTCAGAAGTAGTTGTATCTCCCAGAGCCTTGGGACTAGGAATGGTTCATGAAAGCTGAAAACCTGGAGCACACTCTGCAATTTGCAGGTTGGAAAGTTCAAGCAGCTCATTTGGTCTGGTCCTCTTCTCAACAGCTAGGCTTGTCTGAGAGTCTCATTCAGCATCTCTTACATGTTATATACGCTTGGAGAAGGAGGGGGGACTAGTGAATCTGGTCAGTATCATGGAGCTCCTGAAACTTTTGAGTTGTTTACTGCTTGAGTTAAAGAAGCTTTCATAGAGAATGGAATGTTTCATCTCACTTTAGAAAATCATGTATTTTAAGGAGCTTCTCTCCAATATGAAATGTATTATCTCAGAGAAAATTATTCCATAGTGTGTGTGTGTTTGTGTGTGTGTGTGTGTGTGTGTGTGTTTGACTCAATTTACTGAGTCTGATTAATGTTAGTAGTTTGAGAAAGAGTTGGGAATTATTTACTAGGTTACTTATCAGTGGGGACACTATTGAAGGAAATGCCATTCCTCCATCAACAACTAGTAACTGCACACAGTTCCTAGAGAAGGGTTTGGCTTCATGATACTACTCCCAACCATGCTGAAATATGGATAAGGCCAATGTTCTTCAGGTCTTGTTCAGGTAACCACAGCTCCATGAGGACTTGACTGTGATCACTGTTCCATAAGAAAACACTACTTCTCAGTATTTTCCACCTACTCTCTCTTTCTTATGTTTTCATGATGTTCCTTCTATGACATTCTTTGAGCATTGACAGTATTATACAGATGTCACCTTAGGGCTGAGCACCCATGGCCCTTAATCTCATTGATTTGAAAAGCTGATAATTTCTGTGTTAAACACTATACACTCCCAAAAGAAAGTTCACTGATGACGGAAAATTGGAGCACTCATATACTTCCATAAACGTAAGTGTTTAGGAGGTAACTGGGAAACATGTTTATGAGAGAACAAAGTAGTAATAGGATTCCGGTAGCCCTTCCGAACTCTGCAGCTCTGAGATCTTTAACTGGTATAGAGTATCAGGTACAAGGTCCCCACGGGAAAGAGGCCTCAGATCCAATGATAATATCCTTAATAGCCATGATAATTTTTCACCACTAGGTACATCTTGCCTAGCATATAATTATTGCAACTCACAAGGCTCACATCTTTGTGATGCCGCTGAGGTCTTTTCATTTCTAGAATCTTGAATGACACCTTATAGAACCTGGATACTACCTACTGCGAAGGAAAATCCCAGCTATATTCCAGCTTGATTTCTCAATGTTCTGGAATTATCCTCTCTTGTACCTGCAATAATAGGGTTTTGCCATTTAGCTCTGGTGGGCAATAAAGAGTAATGACAATAAATTGTATCGCAGCTTCAAGCAGCTCTTTTGGTCTGAGCCTCTTCTCAGCAGCTAGGCTTGTCTGAGAGTCTTTAGGGCCTTTAGGGCCTTTTTTGGACAACTCGCAGGGAAATATTTTGCCTCTCATTCAGTAATTTTTGTTTAGTAACCAAAAGCTTCCGAGAGGAGCATTAATGACCTGCACTGAGTACCACTGTTAGAAATCTTATAAATTTATATTTTTAATAAGCTTACAAAAGGCATGTCTCTGTCTTAGTTAGGGTTTCTATTTCTGTTGATGAAACAAAAGAAACTAGAGGAATAAAGAGATTATTTCACTTATTCTTCTTCATTAAAGTTCATTATTGAAGCCAGTCAGGTCAAGAAGGAAATCAAACGATGACCTTGGAGGCGGGAATTGAGGCAGAAGCCGCAGAGAAGTGGATCATGCTGTATTGCTCATGACTTTTTTCTCAGACTGTTTTCATGTAGAACCTAAGACACCAGCTCAGAGGTGTCACTACCAATACTGGGCAGGACTCTCCTGTATAAATCATTCTGGTACTCTACCATGCTTTCAGACAGCAGACTAACTTGGCTGTCATCTGGGAGGCTCCAACCAGCAGCAGATGCTCCTGCTCACAGACAGATGCTAGGACTTGCAGCCAAGCATGGGGCAGAGATTCAGGGGTCCTGTTGAAGTGTTGGAGGAAAGATGCAAGGGCCCAGAAGGAACAGGATCCCCGCAGGAAGAGTAATAAAGACTACTAACTGAGTCTCATGGGGCTTTACAGAGACTGAGACATCAACTAAGGAGCATGCATTCTTTGCACCTAGGTCCCCTGCACACATGATGGGTGGCTTGGTCTTCATATGGGGTGTCTAGAGAGTGGAGGGGGTGGAAGGGCTCTTCTTAACATGGACTCTATTGCCTTTGGATCACTCTATTGCCTTTGGATCACTTCCTCCTGGCAGGACTACCTTACCTGGTCTCAGGGGATCAAGATCCGCTCAGCCCTGATGTGACTTTGATGTGTGAGGGACCCTTGTGTATGCCTGGAGCAGAGCTGCCCTTTTCTGGGGGAAAAGGGAGAGCATATAGAGGAATGGGTGTAAGAAGAAGTACTAGGAGGAGAGGAGGGAGGGGAAACTTTGGGATGTAAAGTAAATTTTAAAAAAAATAAGAAAAAAATTGAAATATATTAAAATGAGGCAGAGCAAGAAACCTGCTGACAGGGATTAAAGAATAGGAGGAATCTGAGTTGAGAGCATTTTTTCTTCTTTTCTTTTGTTTATTGATTTATTATTTATTATAATTTATTCACTTTGTACCTTAGCTGTAACTCCCTCCCTCATCTCCTCCCAGAAGAGTTAAGGGGCATTTAAAAAAACTTGTAGAAATAGAAGGAGCATTTGCTCTCTAGCTCTCGAGCTTCAGCTCTTGGGATTTTTGAGCTAGTAAACCTTTGGCCTTGGTTTTTTTGACCATTTCCTTCTGAGCTGTCAGCTGAGCTAGTAAGGCTTTTGGGCTTTTCCATCCGACAGGAGCTGAGAAGGAAAGTCAGCCAGGTGCTTTCTCCATCTCTCTGAGCTAGCAGGTTGTCACAACCCCTCTGCCGCCCCCCACAAAAAATAAAAGAAAGGAAAAAGGAAAAGGAAGGAAGGAAAAAGGAAGGAAGGAAGGAAGGAAGGAAGGAAGGAAGGAAGGAAGGAAAATTCCATACAGACTTGCCTACAGTACCATCTTAAAAACCTTATCTACTCAACTGAGGTTCCCTCCCCTTAGGTAACTTCAGCTTGTGCCGGGTTAACATAAAAACGAGCTAGCAAATCGACCCCTTGTCAACTTTTCACACAATATATTACCTTCTAAGCACAAACTTTCTTTGCTTGCTGCCTCCAAGATTTCATATTAATGTTAGTATTGGATAACCAATTAGGACACTCTGAACTTGGGAAAATTATTTCTCACATGATTGCATTTCTTATTTTCCAGTAGTTCATTATCTAGAGATAGGGCCAAATGAAATTCCCCCCTTCTATGTTCGTAAGTCTATTGTGTTACACTTATTCAGCTTTTAGTTCAAAAGCCATGTAGGTTTTGTATGGTGGGTATAGTGTCCCTGTCATTTCTTGGAGAGATAGTCTCACAGCAGATTTCTTGATACACTTGCAGTTATAATCATTCTGCCCCCTATTCACGGATGTTTTCTGAGCCTGAGATATGAGCGCTGTGTTGTGTGTGTCCATTTGATATGAGTACCTGTTCTTCTCAGGGTTGCCATTATTAATCATGAATAAACATTACTGAAAGCAAGTTAGAGAAGGAAGGTTTATTTGACTTACACTTCAGTCCACCACTGAAGGAAGTCAAGGCAAGAGCATGGAGACAGGAGCTGATTCAGTGGCCTTTTCCTTATGGGTTGCTAAGCTTGGTTTCTTTTTAGAAGCTATCATCACCAACTCCAGGACAGTGTTTTGGGTCCTCTCACATTAATAAATTTTAAGAACTGCACTACAGCCCAATCTCAATGAGACATTTTCTCCATTGAGACTCTTTGAGATGCCTTCCTCCCAAATGACTCCATTTTATGCAAAGTTGAAGTAAAAATGGCCAGTATAACACCCCACCATGCTTTCTTTGCATATTTGAGCAATTGTAGTTCTCTGTGATGATCTCTAACTGCTCTGTGTAGAAGGTTTATTGATGAGGCATGCTAGCTATACTTAGCCTTTGGTGTAAGAGTTTATACATTAAATGTAGTTAATTTTTTTTGGTGGTCTAGTAAAGTTGCTCTAGTAGAGTCTTTCCTAACATTTATGGATTCACTAGATCCAGGTACTTGGCAAGTTTTCCAATATGAGACATGAATTTCCTCTTATTAAGTGGGCTTTGAGTACAATTAGGGAGCTGTTCTTTACCACTGTGATGAGAGTACCATCCATATACCTTAAGAATATCTTTGCTTGCTGCTAGTTATTTTGGTCATAGGCACCAGAGCTCAGATTCACCATGATACAATAAATAAGAGAAGGTAAACATGCTATAGATCCAACTAAAAGGAGGTTTGATGGTGTTCAATCAGAGGATTGACCTTGTACAGGAGCAAATTGATATCCTATGGCAAATCGCTCAACTTGGCTGTCAATGAAAGTATGCTGGACTTTGAGTCACTAGCATACAACATGAGAATTTTCCCTGTGCTGCAAATCTGTCTAAACAATTGCCTAGCTATATTTTAGGTAATTGGACTGGAGAATTCGATACTACGATGGAGCAGCTGAGAGTGGCCATTGTCACAGTAAATTCTACCAGAGTGGACGCAGGACTAGCCACAGGATTATCATCATGGATTGCTGCAGCCATGAATCATCTGAAGGAATGGGCGAGCATGGGAGTGTTAGCAGGCCTTCTGGTGTTGGTCACCTTGGTTTGCCTGTGGTATATATGCAAGATTAGAGTCTCACAACAGCGTAATGCAGCTGTTGTGACCATTCAGGCCTTACAGCCATTGAAGCAGGACAGTCTCCCCAAGCATGGTTGGCTACCATAAAAAGCCAAAATGCTTCGCTCAGGATGCGAGGCTAAGCACTGCACTCAGGGTCAGCTGCTTTGGACCCAGAGAAGAGCATGTCTGATTGCATGCAGGTTGATGCCCCAGGTCCCGCCTCTGAGAAAAAGGTATCAGACGGGTCTGATGCTCTTTGGGTGGATGACACCTAAATGAACATCAGTACAAAGTCCCAATTTATTTCTAATATCAGAGATCAGACCTCTACTCTTGCCTGATGCGTCTAAAACAAAAAGGGGGAACTGTAGAGAGCTGCGTAATGCCGCGCCTGAAAGATGGAGCTGGTTTCCCGCCTTCCACCTTCCCGATGGTGAGCGCTCTCTGTCACAAACAACTCCACATTTGGCTAAGGCTGAGGATCTGGCTTGCTTCCATGTATGTGGACCTATCTGCATTGCCCATGTGGCATGCTGAGGTTGGCTACCCAGAGGCTATTTAAAGTGGGCTGGCTTTACCCAGGGTCAGATGATTGTTCAAGGTTCCTGAATAAACCGCATTAAAAAAAAAAAAAAACATACTATAGATCCATATAAATAAGTCACTGAAGGGTCTACCTACTGTTTACACAGGAATAGAAATAATATTAAGTGCTTGGGGGGAAAATCAAGAAGCTTCTCTGAAGAAGATTATCTATGATTGTTAGTTACTATCTGAACAGAACAGAAATTAGTTCTAATCATGTGTTAGAAGTCTTTCCTGTGGGTATAAGCAGAATAATTTCCACATGAACATAGTATTCCCATTACAACCAATGTGTGAAAGTTTCATACGGTTAGAGATAATTAAATCAAGCTCTCCTAATAGAGAGAGTTCTTGAAATTTCTAGATAGTCTATGAGTGCAACCACAGCTATCTAATTAAATACTTCACATAAAGTGGGGAGCACATTTTGACCCACACTGTAAGACAGAAGGCAAAGGACACTGACCAAGGAATTTAGATGTTCTCTAGAGGGTAAAAGATGCAAGAAGTGCTGAATTACATTGCATGCTGGAAAGTAACTATGCCAAGAGAGAATTCAGCATAGTAAAAATCATCTTGGATTTTTCTTCCAGAATTAGAAAAGAAGAAAGTTCTAATATTTCAGGTCACAGGTCACCGAATTTTTGATTATGTGTTATACAAGACACAGGAAATAGTTACATTAAGTTTTTTTTTTTTAAATGAAAAGCTTTGTAAAGTTTTACCAACCATGTAAGGATATTCAGTTATGTTTTAAAAGAGAAAATACCTGTTTTCTTCTACGTCCAATGTCCATCCCATTTGTCTTCCTAAGTGAGGGTTGATCATCTTACCCAGGGTCCTATTTGTTGTTTATGTTCTTTAGGTATACAGATTTCAATATGCTTATCCTATCTTATGAGTCTAGTACCCACTTATAAGTGAGTATACATTGTGTGTGTCTTTCTCCTTCTGGGATACCTCACCCAGAATGACCTTTTTAGATCCTACCATTTGCCTGCAAATTTCATGATTTCCTTGTTTTTGATTGCTGAGTAGTATTTCATTGTGTAAAAGTATCACAATTTTTGTAACCATTCCTCTGTTGATGGACATCTGGGTTGTTTCCATGTTCTGGCTATTAAGAATAAAGCTGCTGATAAACACCTTCGGCAAAGTGGCTGGATGCAAAATTAACTAAAAAAAAAAAAAAATCAGTAGCCCTCCTGTATACAAAAGACAAAGGACTGAGAAAGAAATTAGGGAAACAACACCCTTCACAATAGCCACAAATGATATAAAGTACCTTGGTGTAACCCTAACCAAGCAAGTCAAAGACTTGGATGAAAAAATTTCAAGTCTCTAAAGAAAGAATTAGAAGATGGAAAGATCTCCCATGCTCATGGCTTGGCAGAATTAACATAGTAAAAACGGCCATCTTACCAAAAGCAATCAACAGATTCAATACAATTCCCATCAGATTACAAACACAATTCTTTACAGACCTTGAAAGAAAAATTCTCAACTTCATATGGAATCACAAGAAGCCCAGAATTGCAAAAACAATCCTCTACAATAAAAGATCTTCTAGAGGTATCTCCATCCCTGATCTCAAGCTGTACCATAGAGCAACAGCAATAAAAAATGCATGGTAGTGTCATAGAAACCAAATGGTGGATCAATGGAACCAAACAGAAGACCCAGAAATAAACCCACACATTTATGGACACCTTCAGTCTTTGACAAAGATGCCAAAACCATACAATGGAAAAAAGATAGCATATTCAACAAATGGTGCTGGTCTAACTGGATATCCACATGCAAAAAATGCAAATAGATCCATACTTATCACCCTGCACAAAACTACAGTCCAAGTGAATCAAAGACCTCAACATGAAACCAGACACATTAAATCGGTTAGAAGAAAAAGTGGGGAAAACCCTAGAACTCATTGGTACAGGAGAAAACTTCCTGAACAGAACACCAACAGCACAGGCTCTAAGAGCAATCAATAAATGGGACCTCATGAAACTGAAAAGCTTCTGTAAAGCAAAGGACACTGTCATCAAAACAAAACGAATGCCTACAGATTGGGAAAGAATCTTCACCAAACCTTTATCTCAGAGGATTAATATCCTAATATCCTAAAGAAGCTGAAAAGCAACAAACCAAGTAATCCAATTGAAAATGGGGAACAGAGCTAATCAGAGAATTCTTGATAGAGGAATATCGAATGGCAGAGAAACACTTAAAGAAATGCTCAACGTCATTAGCCATCAGGGAAATGCAAATCAAAATGATACTGAGATTTCACCTTACACACAACAGAATAGCCAAGATCAAAAACTCAAGTGACAATATATGCTGGAGAGGTTGTGAAGAAAGGAGAACCCTCCTCCACTGCTGGTGGGAATGTAAACTTTTACAACCGCTCTGGAAATCAATCTGGCACATTCTCAGACAATTAGGAATAGTGCTTCCTCAAGATCCAGCCATACCACTCTTAGGCATATATCCAAAAGAGGCTCAAGTACACAATAAGGACATTTGCTCAACCATGTTTGTAGCAGCTTTATTTGTAATAGCCAGAAGCTGGAAACGACCCATTCTTATCTGAAGAATGGATACAGAAATTGTGATACATTTAATGGAATATTAGTCAGAAATAAAAAAAAAGGAAATTATGAAATTTGCAGGTAAACAGTGGGAACTGGAAAGGATCATCCTGAGTGAGTTGTCCCAGAAACAAAAAAGACACAGATGGTATATGCTCACTCATATAGACATATAATATAGGATAAACCTACTAAAATCTGTACATCTAAAGGAGCTAATCAAGAGTGAGGACCCTGACTAAAAGGCCCTATCCCCATCCTGAAAGATAAAGAGGATGGATATCAGAAAAAGAAGAAAACATGACACAAGTTAGGAACTTGCCACAGAGGGCTTCTGAAAGGCTCTGTCCTGCAGACTATGAAAGCAGATGCTGAGACGGATGGGTAACTGTTGGGCAGAATGGAATGGAATCTTATGTAAGAACTGGGAAAAAGTAAGAGCTGGAGTGGACAGGAACTCCATAAGGAGAGCAACAGAACCAGAAAATTTGAACACAGGAGTCTTTCCAGAGACTTATACTCCAACCAAGTATACATGGAGATAACCTAGAACCCCTGCACAAATGTAGCCCATGGCAGTTCAGTGTCCAAGTGGATTCCATAGTAATGGGAAGAAGAACTGCCTCTGACTTGAACTGATTGGCCTGCTCTTTGATCACCTCCCCCTGATGGGGGAGCATCCTTACCAGGCCACAGAAGATGACAATGCAGCCACTCCTGATGAGATTTGATAGAATAATATCAGAAGAAAGGAGAGGAGGACCTCCCCTATCAGTGGACTTTGGGAGGGACATGAGTGAAGAAGGGGGAGGGAAGGTGAGATTAGGAGGAGAGGAGGGAAGGGTTTATGGGGGGATACAAAGTGAATAAAGTGTAACTAATAAAAGTTAAAAAAAAAAAAGCTGAACCTACTAATAAAAGTTACCAGATATGGTATAATGCACCATTGATATCTTAATGCTCACTCTACTAATCTAAGAAAACAGTCCATTTGATCATCTATGCATCTTGTAAGACTGAACTTTCTTTTTTTTTTAAATTTAAAATTAAATTTACAAATGAAATAAAATAAATCTATCAAAAAAAGGAATAAAGCTGCTACAAACATAGTTGAGCAAATGTCCTTGTTGTGTTCTTGAGCATATTTTGGATATATGCCTAGGAGTGGTATAGCTGGTTCTTGAGGAAGCACTATTCCTAATTGTCTGAGAAAGTGTCAGGTTGATTTCCAAAGTGGTTATCCAAGTTTTCATTCCCGCCAGAAATGGAGGAGGGTTCTCCTTTCTCCACAACCTCTCCAGCATGTATTGTCACTTGAGTTTTTGATCTTAGCCATTCTGATGGGTGTAAAGGTAAAATCTCAGGGTCATTTTGATTTGCATCTCCCTGATGACTAAGGACGTTGAGCATCTCCTTAAGTCTTTCTCTGCCATTAAATATTCCTCTATTGAGAATTCTCTGTTTAGCTCTGTACGCCATGTTTTAATTGGATTGCTTGATTTACTGCTGTTTAACTTCTTTAATTCTTTATATATCCTGGATATTAGCCCTCTGTCAGATATAGGGTTGGTGAAGATCCTTTTCCAGCCTATAGCCTGTCGTTTTGTATGGATACAAGCTAGAATACCTGCTCGAATGTAGCCCATGGCAGCTCAGTGTCCAAGTGGTACCCTAGTAAAGAGAACAGGGATTATTTCTGAGATGAACTCAATGGCTGGTTCTTTGACCTCCCCCCAACTGCCCTGAGGAAGAAACATCTAGGCTAGGCCACAGAGGAGGACATTGCAGCTAGTCCTGAAGATCCCTGATAAACCGGGGTCAAATGACAGGCGAGGAGGTCCTTCAATGTCAGTGGACTTGGAAAGGGGTAGAGAGGAGATGAGGGAGGAAGGGTGATATTCGGAGGGAATGAGGGAGCGGGATACAGCTGTGATACAAAGTTAATAAACTGTAACTAATATTAAAAATTTTAAAATTAATTGAAAAAGAAGACCTAATTGACTAGGATCAGAAGGAAGGAAAAGAAGTCCTCCCCTATCAGTGGACTTGGGGAGGGTCTGGCATACAGAGGGTGGAGGAAGGGAGGGATTGGGACTGGGGGAGGGAATACAAAGTGAATAAAGTGTAATTAATAAAGAAAAATGAAGAAATTACATAACTTTTAATGAACATATTAAGTTACTTACAATGAGTCTTTATGATATCTAAATGTAGTTTTCATGATTTTATTTTAAAATATGACTTAATTTAAAACATTTGATTTATGCATTGAGATTGTTCTGACCAAAAAAACTCCCAAGATACATCATGACACCAAGATACCCAGTGAAAAAGAAGAAAAGCAAGATATCCAACAAAGTGTATGCAGCACAAGTGTGACTTAATGATTTTTCACTAAAGAATTACTTCAGTGCCTTGTGATAAATTATTATGATTAGAATACGAGAAATTCATGATCATATTTTATTAATTGATATAACACCCTCAAAAAACCCTACTTACTCTGTAAATAACTTCTAGAGCAGTGATTATAACAGAAAATATCATAGTCATCATTTTGAGAGCTAAGTATATAAGTGTCTATGCTAAATTTTAAATAGAAAACTTCTGATTCTGCTTTATTTAGCAGAATCATCTGTAACACGATTCATCTATGATGAAGTGTTAGTGATAGAACTTTGTAGTTAAGGTAAGTGGCATACAGAAATTTAGAACAGTTGATTTAACTCTGTTGAATTCCAATCTTTTCTAAATTCAACTTTCATTAAAACCCTTATGAAATATTAATGCACAAAATGAGGGAAACAAACTTACATACACATAACATAATCAATCAAATATTACTAAATCACTACCAAGGTTAATGATGCCTTCATCTGTTATCACACCTTCTTTGTTCTTTTCCATAAGCAGCCATTATTTTACTAGCAAGACTTGGAGTGTGCCTTTTTTTCTAGTCTTTATACTTAGAACCAAACACTGGGCGCGGTGGCCCATGCCTGGAATCCCAGCACACAGAAACTCAGAGGAAGAATGCTATGCATTGGAGTCCTGCCTGTTCTACAAACCCTCCAGAACAGTCAAGCCAAAGCTACATAGAGAAATACTGTCAGAAAGAAAGAAAGAAAGAAAGAAAGAAAGAAAGAAAGAAAGAAAGAAAGAAAGAAAGAAAGAAAGAAAGAAAGAAAGAAAGAAAGAAAGAAAAGCAAGAAAGAGTAGCTGGCTCTTTGACACACACACCCCCCCACCCTTAGGGAGGAGCAGCCTTGCCAGGCCACAGAGGAGGACTTTGCAGCCAGTTTTTTTTTTTTTTTCCCAATCTCCAAATTTTCACGTTTTTCTTTTCTTTTTTTTTTAATTTTTTATTTAACTTTTATTAATTACACTTTATTCCTTTTGTATCCCCCCATAAGCCCCTCCCTCCTCCCCTCCCGGTCCCACCCTCCCCCCCCCTTTCTGCACGCATGCCTCTCCCCAAGTCCACTGATAGGGGAGGTCCTCCTCTCCTTCTTTCTGATCTTTTTTGTTGTTGTTGTTCTTCTCAATGCAGTTTATTCAGGAACCTTGAACAATCTTCTGACCCTGGCGAAAGCCAGCCCACAGCTTAAAATAGCCTCTGGATAGCCAACCCCAGCATGCCTCGTGCATTGGCGGCTGTTGGAGCTACCACCACGGCATTAGCCATGAGTCATACTATGCAGACTGCTCAGATCCTAAATAATCTTTTAGCCAATGTAGCTCATGCTTTAGATGTACAAAAAGGAATTAATGCTCAACTAAAAGGAGACTTGATGGTGTTCAATCAGAGGATTGACCTCGTGCAGGAGCAAATTGATACCCTATGGCAAATCGCTCAACTTGGCTGTCAATGGAACTATGCTGGACTTTGTGTCACTAGCATACAACATGAGAATTTTTCCCGTGCTGCAGCCAGTCTTGATGTGACCTGATAAGCTAGGGTCAGATGGAAGGGGAGGAGAACCTCCTCTATCAGTGGACTTGGAGAAGGGCATGGGAGGAGATGAGGAAGGAAGGGTGGGATTGAGAGGAAATGAGGGAGGGGTTACAGCTGGAATATAAAGCAACTAAAATGTAATTAATGTAAAAAAATAAAAATCTAATTTAAAAAAATTAAAAAGAAAGAAAGAAAGAAACAAAGGAAAAAATAATGAAAGAACCAAACAGATATGCAAACTTTTCTAACTTTTCTGTGATTTTGAGTATAAAATCACTAATATTATCTATATATATATCATTAAATATTATTAATTAATTAAATATTATGATTCATGTTCTTTTGGATCTTTTTTATAGCTTTGTGGTATATGAATCTGTATGTGTGTGAGTGTGTGTGTGTGTCTATTTGTGTTTCCATGCATATGTGTACCCAGTTGTCTAGCTCACTCAGACGGGTTAATAAAACAGACAAACAGACATCTAAAGTCGATGAAGAAAGGGAACTGGGAGAGGTAGGGGATGGAAAGAGGAACAAGTTTAGGGTACAGGTGTGGGAAAGCAAGTGCAGGGAGCAGTAGGGCTGAGAGAGAGACGGGAAGCCCATTGGTGGGGATCTCTGGGACAAGCCTACCTGCTTCAGGTAGGCTTCAGGGAGATTATGGAGTGACTCTAGCTGAAAATCCAGGAAGTGCAGAATATGGAGACTGACTTGGTCACCTCCTATATCCAGGCAGGACTTCTAATGGAGAGAGAAGATAACCAACCCACCCATAAAACTTTTGACCCCCAAAATTTTACCCTGCCTACAAGACGGGCAAAGATAAGGATGTAACACAGTTTGAGGAAATGAACAACCAATGATTGGTCCAACTTGAGACCCATCCCTTCCCCATGGGAGACAGCCATCCCCTGTCACTATTAATGATACTCTGATATGCTTATACACATGAGCCAAGCTAACTATCATCTGAGAAGCTCCACCCAGCAGTGGTTCAAAACAGATGCTGAGACCCACACCTAAACATTAGACGGAGATCTGGGATCCTTGTAGAAGAGCTAGGGAAAAGAGAGAGGGGCTTGGAGGGGATAAGAGCTCCACAGAGCACCAACAGAGGCAACTAACCTAGGCCCGTGGGTGCTCACAGACTGAACCACCAACCTACATGTGTGCATGGGCTGGACCTAGTCCCTTACATTTATGGAGCTGCTGGACACCTCTGTCTTCATGTGGGTCCCTTAGCAACTTAGGATATTCACTGACATGGCAGAGTCTCTCACTGATCCCAGAGCTTGCAGTCTAGATATTTTGTACACCTTGAAGACACTATGTCTCTGCTCTCCAAGAGGCTGAAAAGTTGTGATTACATACATACATATGTCAGACACACTGAGTTTGGGGCTTTTTAAAACTAGTTTTCGTGATGGTGCACTAAATTCCAATCTACTGAGCCATCTTCATCGTTTCTCCCAATCCTAACTTTTTTAATTGTTTTGGTTGTAGTCTATGAATATTTGTGTATGACTTGTGACCCACATGCCTATCATTTCTTGGTATTAATGAGATATGGGATTATTTTCAATAAGTTATGTGCATAGCATAAATCCACATACATTAACACATATTTTCTCTAGTTTACAGTCCTTTCTGTGTATTCATGTATTTCCTTCCAAATGTGTCTTCTGTCAAGTTACAGATTGTGGAGCTATAAAAATTCTTTTGTTGATTGTCTATAAATTGTCTACCCCAAACAAACCACTATTATGGTTAATTTTTACTTTGTAGCAATATATTCTAGTATCAGGAGTGGTGATAAAGGTCTGGATTTTTAGCACTGAACATAAAATTCAGGACAGTCTGTGATGCAAATATTTCTCCTGAGCTTTCTTTTCATTTTCTCTCTTCCTCTCTTTCTCTTTCATCTCCTTCCTTCCTTTCTTTTTTCCTTCCCTTCCTGTCTCTCTCTTTTTTTCTACACGTACACATATACACAGAGAGGAACACTCACATATACTCACACATATATTAATATGAAAAAACATGTACACACTTATGTGTCATACATATAATAGAACACCATTTTAATGATGTAATTTTCTTTCTCATCTTTGAATGAGATACTTGCTCATCTTAATGTCATAAGATGTTTATGATCCACTTTTATGTGTAGTTTATTTTTTGTATTTTTAACTGTTACAGCTAGATCAAACACATTTTTGCATGATTGACGCACAACAATACATAAAATTTAAATTAGTCTAGCTGTTTGGGTAATTAATAAAGAAATTCCTAAGATATTTAAGGCAAAAACTACAATATTACCCACTTAAAAACTTTTGGCTACAAAAGAATAAAAGTCAGAATGCTACAGAAATGCTTATTCATCCAGCATTCTTTTATTTATTTTTTCAATAGCCAAGGAATGGAACTAAAATACAGTCTTGTCAGCTGATGATATAATAAAGAAAAAAATATGATATACATATAACACATATATACACTTACTCCACCCCAAAGAACACAATTATATCATTACAGAAATAAGTCTATTCAAAAAATATAGGCGTCATTTGTAACTCTCATATATGTAATCTGGAACTCCAAAGAATGAAGGCCACAGAAAAAAAAGAGAGAATTGGCATGGGTTTGGAAAGAGAAGAGAAGATGAAGAAGGCAGATCTGGGAACAGAAGTACAACCATTATCAAAATGCATTGACGTGCATGTCATTGGAGTGCCATGATGGAAACTTTCATGTTGTGCAGTTACTTTACACTAAGTATAAGAGAGTATTCACGTGTTCTTTTATGACTTGTTTACTGATGAACTTTCTGTGCAGTCTGTTGATAATAAAGATTTATTTTTCTATTTTGGAATTTTCTGTGATTATTCTCTATATAACTTTTCTAATTTTGAGAAGTTTTGAATAATCCTAGTGTTTTCTTCTTAATAATGTTACATATGTAACTTTAGTCTTTTTGCATATGCATAAGTTTAGGAATATTCTGGTATACCTTATTAATCTAAGAATTTTCTTTTTTAAAATAATTTTTATATTAATTACAGGTTATTTACTTTGTATCCCAGCTGTAGCCCCCTTCCTAATTCCCTCCCAATCCCCCCTCCCCTCCTCATCTCCTCCCTTCCCCTCTCTAAGTCCACTGATAGGGCTCACAACCATAAATATAAGAATTTTCTTTATGTACATTTCATTTACATCAGCATATTGTACATAAAATACTGAATAGTGAATATGTGATGTTTTAAATGTTCTCTTATCTAAAACAATTTCAACATTTCCTTTATTTTCTGTTAACCTTAATATACTTTTCCTTGTTTCAGTGTGTTCCACAAATTTATATCCTAATCTTGCCCAAAATAAAAATGTTACTTTTCACAATTTTCCATTTTAAGTCTAAAGCAAGTACAGTTTAGGAATAGCCAGAAAAACTGGTAGTAGTATAAGAAGCCACATGGAACCTTGTACTACTGAGAAAGTCTTCCTGATACTGAATATTCTGCTTCTTTAAAACTCAGTAAGGAATACATATGTCTGATCAGTGTAGTTTTACTTTCTTTCACAGAAATGTTATGCTCCTAGTGAGTTTTGTAGAATGCATTTATCAGAGAGGAAAAGAATGTTGCAGCATATTGAGTAAGAAATTCCCTCTCTTGAAAGATTTCTCAGCATGCTTCACTGTTAGTGACAAAGAGCCCTGGTACTTTTGCTTTGTGTAAATGTTAGCAAAAACCCAATACTTCACTAAAATCGTGCTGTAATGTTTTGATAAAAGAAATGAAATATTGCTTAGGTGACTAAAAATATTTTCCAAAACAAAAAGAAATTAAAATATATCTACAAACAATATTAGTAGGTTTTGAGGTAATAACGTATGTATCCCTTCAAAACCTACTAATATTTATAATGTTGTAACTTTACATGAGAAGTTTAAGAGTGTTACCATTACTGGTGTTAGCCCCCATTTTCTGAGTTTCCTTAAATTTTGTCATAGTTTATGATGCACACAGACAGTACAAAATAAACAAAGAATAAATTCTTTAAAAACTAGAGTTTATCAGCTGCTCATATCTTGAAGCACTTTCTGGAAACTCAGTGATGACACTGGGCTGGGACTCAGATAGGCAATTTCCACTCTCCTTTCTATTCTCAACTGGAGAAAAAAAAAATTCCACTCTCCACCTGCCCCAGCCCATAGCAGAGAGTTCTCGGGAGATTTGTCTTTCTCCAACTTCCTGAAGTCCCTGGAAACTCCTCCAAACCAGGAAAGTGGACCCCACTTTTCTCCTTCTGCCATGCCATTATGGAGAAACGATCTCTACCTGGGATCCCCAGTGGACACTCAGGACACAATTCAAATAGGAGAGCTACTATCCTTCTGTCATAATGCACCCTCTTGAGTCTCCTCCACAGACCTCTAGAATATTGCTTGCAGAGGCCTATCCACACAACCTACCTCCATATCCTAGGGACTCTGCCACGTCTTGTTTTAGACCCAATTTTCCTTCTTCCTATAAACGCTTTCAGCCACCTCCCACTAAGCCCTCATGTTCCTTAGAATTTGCAGCTGACACTTAGAAATATTTTATACTGTGAATCTCCAATGGCCAAATGTCACAGGGAGTCGAGTATGTGAATCACACTATTCTTCCTGGTCTCCATTATGAGCCTCAACTGCATCCCAGCATTAAACTTTTTTCAGTTGTTCCTCCTCCCAGTTTAACTCCATTCACTTGAGAATCCAAATCTTATTTCAGATCCAGGGTCCTCCAGCTCTCTTGTCCCTGCTTCACCGGACAAGTCCTTGCATGACTGCAGTCTACTTGCAGGATGTCCTCTTCCCACAACATCTGTAAATCCATGGGCATCCTGCCTCTACATATGAAGAGGAACCCTTTACCTCTTTTATGATACTCTGAATCTCTCAACCTTTTCCATGAACACATATCTACTTTTCTCTGCCAACATCATTACCTTATTGAAGCACCCCCTACCGGGCAATTCACAGCCATCACATTAGTTAAATTTGAAAGGGGGCAACAGAAACCAAGAAATGGAATCCGAACTCACCAAAGGCAGTGTGAGATATCAACACTTAGAATCAACTCAATCATCCTAACCCCTGATGCCTAGACACAGCACAGAAACATAATTATTATAAGCCAAAACAACATGACCCTACGAAAACCCATTAACCTTACTACACTTTGCCCTGAGAAATGCAATATAGCTGAAACCCAAGACAAAAATTTCAAAATGAAAATAATGAATATTTTTGAGGACATTAAATTATATGAATAAAAACTTCAATGATGTTGTAAAAACACAGTTGAATGATATCACATATCACTTCAAGACTCAAAACAAATTAGCAAAAACATCAAGCTAACATAACATACACCATAACACGAAGGCAGAGGACCTAGCTCAGACCACACAAGCTCCATGATTGCTGCTGCAGTATCTCTGTTACCCCATGAACCCTGCTTAGCTGATTCTGGGAGCCTCATTATCTTGGTGTCTTCAAACCCTCCGGTTCCGACAAATTTTTCTTCCCCTCTACCTTGAAGTTTCCCAGATCAGAGGGCCCAGATCTAATGGAGAGTTTCAATTTGGGCTCCTTTCTACCTAATATTTGCTGTAGGTCTGTGCATTCTCCCATCAACTGCTGAAGAGAAGGGGCCTCTCTGATGTCAACTGGGCTAGGCACTGATCTATCAGTAAAACAGAATATCTAGAAATCATTTTCTTTTTTGTTTGTTTGTTTGTTTTTTTCTTGTTTTGCTTGTTTTGGTCTTTTAATCTTACTTCTCTGGGCTACCCAGCCTCAGGTTTCTGGTCATTCATACATTATTGTGCATGGGTTCCCTCTCCTGGAAAATTATATCAGTTTTGGCTGCTCCCACAAGTTCTGCACCTCCTCCATTGCCTCAGCACATCTGGAAGAGTAGATAGATTGTAGGTCAGATGTTTTATGGCTGAGTTGATTCCCCAGTCCCACAACATTTTATACTTGCTACAAATAAACATTCAGTATCATATGCTAAAATGTTTGGTTTTTAGTTTACTTGTTTTTCGGTATTCTGCATATCAATCTTGAAGTGTGTGTGTGTGTGTGTGTGTAGAAAGAGAGAGAAAAAGGAAGACAGAGGGAGATAGTAAGGGACATAGAAAGAAAGAGACAAAGAAGTATACAATGAACTTCTGTCTCTCAAAAATCTAGAGTTGTCATTTTCAACTTCATTCTGTTGAGGACCTGCAAAATCCGAAGGAATTAATTAAATTGTATGGCTATTTAATAGTTACAGATATTTTGATGGGTATAAGATGAAATCTCAGAGCTGTTTTGATTTGCATTTTCCTGATGACTAAGGATGTTGAACATTCCTTTAAGGCCTTCTTGACTATTAGTGATTCCTGGGTGGAGAATTATCCGTTTATCTCTGTTTTTAATTGTTATTTGGTTTGATGGTATTTAAATTCCTGAGTTCGTTTTTTCTTCAGATTTTTTTATTATTTTTTATTATTATTAGTTACATTTTATTAACTCTGTATCCCAGCTGTATCCCTCCCAATCCCACCCTCCTTCCCTCAGCTTCTCCCTGCCCCTTTCCAAGTCCACGGATTGGGGAGGTATATGTTTTATATATCAGCCCTCTGTCAGATGTGGAGCTGGTGCAGATCTATTCCCAGTCTATCGACTGCCATTTTGTCTGTTTGACAGTGTCCTTTGCCTTACAGAAGCTTTTCAGTTTTATGAGGTCCTATTTATTAATTTATGTTCTGAGTGCCTAAGGTGTTGATGTTCTATGCAGAAAATTATCTCCAGTGTCAATGCATTCAAGGCTTTTTCCCACTATCTCTTTTATCAGACTGAGTGTATCTGGTTTTACATTGAGGTCTTTGATCCACTTGGACTTGAATTTTGTGTAGCAATAGATATGGATCTATTTGCATTCTTCTACATGCACACAACCAGTTAGACTAGCAATATTCTTTTGAAGATGTTTCTTTTTTCTATTGTTTTGGCTCTTTTGCCAAAAACTAAGTGTCCAAAGGTGTGTGGGTTTACTTCTAGGTCTTCAGTTCTAGTCCATTGATCAACCTGTCTGTTTTTATGTCAATACCATGTGTTTTTATTACGATTGCTCTATAGTAGAGTTTTAAATCAGATATGGTAATAACACCAGAAGTGCACATATGTGCAGCTCAGTCTTCATGTGGGACTCCTAACAGCAGAAGCAGGGGCTGTCTCTGACTCTGTTGCCTGTTTTTGGATCCCTTTCTCCTCACTGGCCTGCATGGTCTAGCCACATAGGATAAGATGTGCCTAGTCCTACTGTAACTTGATATGTGAAGGCTGTTTGGTATCCATGAGAGGCCTCCCCTATTCTGAAGAGAAAGGGAGGACCAGAGGCTAGGGGGAAGGGAAGTGAGAACAAGGAACTGGGAGAAGAGGGAGAGGAAGTTGCTATCAGGATGTAAAATAAATAATTAATTAATTTAATAAATAATGACATAAAATGAAACAACACCCCCAAAATAGTTGTATATAGTCAGCAAAATATTTAAGTACTTTATCTTTTCTTAATAGGTATTAATTAAAGAAAATTATTTTAACGTCTATTACAGACACAGAAAATTTGAAGAGAGTTACAAAATAAATATAAGTAGCATGCATCTGAAAATGAAGCATGTATCAGACACCAGACACAAACTTAAGGAGAAATTCCTATTATTTTTTTAAATTTTATATATGAGTTGGGAGAGATGGCTTTCCCTTCCAGGGAACCCAAATTCAGTTCCTGATACCTGTGACATAAGGTTCACAACCACTTTTAATTTAATCATCAGGGTTCCAGCACCTCTCTGAGGATTCCAAGGTTCCCTGTACTCACACTTTCATACCCTCAACTAAAAATAATAAAAATAAATTCCTAAGCTTATATATAATGATAAGTTTTGAGAGAAAATTATACTTTTAAAGTATATGTTTTGAAGTATTAATTTATTGATTAAAAGTATTATAACTATTTCATATTTTTCTTGAAAGTCTTAAATATCCAGTAGAATTGCATAATTTTTAAATTAATAACTTATAAAAATGTTCAATAAAACACAGTTTTAAAGGCATGTTTTTAATGGAGTAGTTTGTGTTTATGTTAAAATACTTTTTATATGAAACTAATTTCTCTATTTTAATCTGCTATTTTTCATGTCATGATATAATAAAATTATACCAATTAAGTTAAATGTTATCCCTAATAATGTTTCTCACATGCTTGCTTTAGACAGAAGTATGCAATTAAGCTTATTTTAATATTTTATAAAATATTACATAGATTTTCATATGCATAACATGCCTGTTATACATGTAATGAAGTTCATAAAAGAACTCACTTCTATTGACATTAGGAGACTGAAAGCAAATTTTATCATTTCTGAAAAATAAATCTCAAAAATATGACAAATTATCTAAAATGACTGTTTTTATAATTTCCAGTTACACCTTTGTATAAAAAATAATAGACAGTTAAAATGTGTTGCAAAATATAATAAATATAAAAAAATGAACCTGTTAAATAATTTGTCATTTGAATTTTAATTTAGTATTTTCAACTCATAGACAATTAAAAATTCACCAACAGTGATTTGCATTTTGTACTGATTTCACACCGTGATTGACTAGCTCTCCTGGAAAATATTAAGAGTTCAATTGTGGATTTTGTTCTTTCCAGCCCTTGTACATTTCATACTTCTAAGCTTGTTATTACATTACTTCAAAATCTATTTGCTTGTGAAGTCTGAAATATTCAACTATTAAGAAGAAAAGGTATTTGGTAATTAATTTAGTGCATAACAGGACATCTGCCATGTCAGTGGAAAAAGATAATTGCCAATGTCTCTTATAATGTTCATTATACATCAATGGAGGATAATAGAATGTTTTTCAAATGATTGATAATTTTATGACATAAAACTATTTTCATGCATAAATATAGAGTAAATAACATTTACTGTTTAATCGGGGTGCCATGTACTTGTGTTTACATGTTTAAGTGTGAAAACAGGGTGGGTGGGTAACCATGAAAATACCACAGGTCAATACTTCATTGCCCTAGCCAATCTTTTTGAGAAAGGTTTTCTCACTGAAAGTAGAGCTCAAGCACGTGTCAGCATGTCCCCGGGGCTGTTGTACACCAGCCTCTCCCACACTGATATGACTGGGATACACTGCTGTGACTGGTGTTTCATTTCTAGAAACTTGAGCTTGGGTCTTGTGTTCCTAGCAATCACTTTACGAACTGAGCCAACTCTCTAGCTGCTGCTTTACTCTTTTGAAGTGGCCATTTACACTGTGCTACTGAAGACTGTTATATCTAATTATTATGTCCATAGCAAACTAACTCCAGAGTGATTTGGAAGAGAAGAGAAAAATGGCTAAACATTGGAAGTCGCCTGTCTTACTCTCTGCCTTATGTACAATCTTAGGTGTTCATATACAAGAAGGCAAATTAAAGTGACAATGATGTGGTTGTGATTGTTTATTAGGTATGCCATGAACCAATGCACTGTTCAAAGAAGGCAAATATTTAAAATGTCTCATAAAATTATATCCTTTTCTTATGATAACTGAACAATGTATAAAAACTTGATCTAATGACAACATTTTCTTTAATTTTCAATTTCTTGTTTCAACCAGAAAATAATTTTAAAAATCTCCTCTGAAGAAATATACACAAGTTACTGGTTTACTGTTTACATATAACTGAAAGCTATACATACTAAAAATTTGTAGACAGTTTAAAAGTAAAATGTGTTGAGAAAATGATATATTCTATTAATCATTATCTTCAAAAAATGAGAACTTTCTGTATGATGTTATACTCTTTCTGGATATTAAAATGAACTATCAGTACCTCCAATTTTCTGTTTAAGACAAATAAATTTTTTTTTCCAAAAGTCTCTGCCCTGCAGACTATCCAAACAGACGCTGAGACTTATGGGCAACCTTTGGGCAGAGTGCATGGAATCACATGTAAGAAGTGGGAAATAGTAAGATCTGGAGAGGACAGTAACCCCACAAGGATAGCAACAGAACCAGAAAATTTGAACACAGAAGTCTTTCCAGAGACTCATACTCCAACCAAATATGCATGGAGATAACTTAGAACCCCTGCACAGATGTAGCCCATGGCAGTTCAGTGTCCAAGTGGGTTACATAGTAATGGGAAGAGGGACTGCCTCTGACATAATCTGATTGGCCTGCTCTTTGATCACCTCCCCCTGAGGGGAGAGCAGTCTTACCAGGCCACAGAAGATGACAATGCAGCCACTCTTGATGAGATCTGATAGACTAAGATCAGAAGGAAGGAGAGGAGGACCTCCCTTATCAGTGGACTTGGGGAGAGGCATTCATGAAGAAGTGGGAGGGGAAGGTAGGACCTGGAGGGGAGGAAAGAGGGGCTTATGAGGGGATACAAAGTGAATAAAGTGTAATTAATAAAATAAAATTTAATTTAAAAAATTTTGGTGTTAAAATTAAAATTGTATTAATTTAATTCAAACAAGCCAATAGAAACCAGATAACGTGATTACATATAAGCAACACAATTTCAAGTTATTGATAAATGTTATAGATAAGGTAAGAAAACTTTGAAGAAGAGTTGGTATGTTTTTATTTTTTTTGTATGTTCTTAATTACCAAAGAATCTGGTTTTCAAACACCAAAGTAATTTGCTTTATACTTTGTTTGAGATGATTTTTTTAAAGATGTTGCTCTAAATATTGACCCACCATGTTCCATTTTTTTCTGGTTATTGACCAATGTAATTGATAAATTAATATGATATGAGTCTATATTTCTCTTTCTCTGAATCTGAGCTTAACGACCTTAGAAAACTCCTTGGTGTCTCTAAATCTCCCTTATCTATGAAATAAAGTTAATAGTTATCATAGTGAATTTCACAATCCAAAATTCCCTGTAATCTTTAAGCATTCTCTTTCTCTTTAATGTATACTATATTTATTTTCTACAAATTTACAACATTCAATTTATGCATCTCTATTTTCATATTAAACATATTTTAGGCATACTATATTTTAAACACTATTTCTACCATGTAACTATGTCTTTTCATAGTATCCCGGATTTCTTGGATGTTTTCTGCCAGGAAATTTTTAGCTTTAGCATTTTCTTTAACTGATGTATCAATTTCTTCTATTATATCTTCTACTCCTGAGATTCTTGCTTCCATATCTTGGATTCTCATGGAGATGTTTGAGTTTCTTATTTCTCTTCTCTTTCCTAGGTTATACACATCCAGAATTTCTTCAGATTGTGTTTTCTTTATTACTTCTACTTCCATTTTCAGTTCCTGGACAGTTTTATTCATTTCCTTTACCTGTCTAGTTGTGTTTTTTTTTTTTTATAATTCCTTAATTGATTTATTTATTTCTTCTTTAAAGGCCTCTATCTTCTTCATCAGACCAGATTTAAGGTTATTTTCTCATTCTTTGGTTGGGTTAAAATACCCGGAGCTTGCTGTAGTATTATATTTGATCTCTGGGGTTTTCAGATCAATCTGACAGAGACATTTTCTCAACTGAGAATCCTCCCTCTTAGAAGGAATCTCAGACAACAGATTCTGTAAAAAATTAATAAAAAAAATAAAAAGAAAGAAAGAAAGAAAGAAAGAAAGAAAGAAAGAAAGAAAGAAAGAAAGAAAGAAAGAAACCAGTATAAATGAAGTTCATCCTCTCAACACTCACCAAGGTCCAAACTTCACAATCTCATATAAAATTAATTCCTTCTTAAAGGTCCGATTTAGAATTACATAGTAGGACCTGATGAGGGAGGACAATATGGGACAAGCCATATTGAAAAATTTCCCTCAGATATAATAATCCTCATTTGTAGAATCAGATTCAACTGTTAGAATTGTTATGGTTTTCACTTTAAATAGGCCAAGAAATTTAATACTGCTTTATATGATTTTAAGTTCAGATGTCTTTATTATATCATATGTCCAATTTCTAAACTCACGTATGACAATTATAACAAAAGTTTATTATAATCTTATATCTTCTAACTGTAAATAAAAATATTGTATTTTAGTCTACTTTAAAGTATTATGTTTACTGCTTCTGTCTAGTGCATTGACAGAGAAATTCTTTGAAAAATGTTAGGCCATATTTTTTTTCTTCTAATCAGAATAATATAAACAATTCATTATGTTTTATTAGTCAAACAAGAATAAATTTGATTGACCTTGCTGTTTATAAATATACCCTTATAAACACAGAATAATTAAAGATATTACGTGCTCTTAACCAATCCATGCACAAGAATTTTATATTAACTTCAGAGATTTTTAAAGTTTATGACTTATTTTAAATTAAAACTGAACTGCATTACTTTCCTTCTTTTGTTTTCTCCCTCAAAAGTCCTCCCACCTACCTTCCATACAACCTGTTTGATGATACCACACTTTTAAACTGATGCCTCTTCTTTCTTGATTATTATTGTTTTGCACACACATATGCATACATATGAATACGAATGCACAAGTATATAAAAAGTAGCTGATGATGAGTCTGGTTTTGTTACTTCTGTATTTATGATTTCAGGGCTGACCTCTTTGTACCGGCTGTTCAATAAAGGAGCCTCATCCCTGGCAGAGACTTCCTCTTTCTGGTCAAGCTCTCGTTAGTTCTTTGTCTAAGGGTGAAACAACATCTTCTTCCATGTCAGCATGTCTCTTTATAATGACATTGTTCTGGACATATCTTTTTAACCCTTTCAAATCTTGAGATGTAGAAATCCCGTTATTAAGGGTTCATTAAAAAAAGCGTTCATTATTCATTAGAAATAATAAAAATTGAATGCACAGTTAACATAGGAATGTAAACAAAGGGATTTATTGAGTGTCTTCAACATCCAGGATAGTTTTTTATTTAAATTTATATACAACGCATTTTGAATATCTTTTTCCCTTCCCTGTTGTGGATTATTAATATTTATTATTGATTTATCTTCTAGTTAAACAGAGCTTATTTCTAAACCATCTGTATACGCAAAATCACCACACAGACACTAGCATTTATTTAATTAACTTAGAGCACAATGCTGGGCAATAGTTATTCCATCCTAAATGTCCAAGCCCGTATAGTTTCCTACCATTCAGATTTCACCCTTTCTCCTTGCTTTTAGTCATATCTTAGATCCTGTGGTTCAAAGTCCTCTCCTACTGATCTCTGTTCTCCTATTTCTCCCACTGGCCTCCTTCTCCTCCCCTCAGGAGCAGAATGCCCTACCTATTCTCTCCATTGCTCAGCATTGTGGCAGGTTGTTTTATTGACAATACGAAGAACAAATGGTGGCATGTTTACATAAGCTTGAGACAGGTGATGCTTAGAATAAGCATCACGATGCAATCTCTGGATTAAAACGAGATAGTGGGGGAGAGAAATCAGTATTTGAATGAACAAGGAAAAATTGTATACATTCCACAAGAACATTATACCAACACCTCCCCAACTTTCCCTCCACACTTTCCTCTCTACTGAGCTTTGTTTCCTTTCTCTCTTTAAAAAAATAAATTCACAAAATCCAAAATCAAAACAAACAAAAGACAAAACCAAAAAAAAAAAGGTTAATATAAAAAGTAGATTTTGTATTCTGTTTGCCAAATACTCTTGGGCATGGGGTTTGCCTGTGAGGGAGCAGATGCATTCATTGCTATTCCATTAGTGAAAACTGATTTTCTTTTTTACAGCAGGAATCAATTAAAATTAACTTCTTGGTTTTGGGTGAGGTGGTGGAAACTGGAAGACTGGAGCCAAAAAATGAGGGACACTAAAATCTCATGCAATAACCAGCTTCATTCAGAACGTCAGACAATGTATACCCTAAGCGGTAAGAAGAGTTACATGAGTGAAGTGACAGTCACCAAGTTAAGCCGCTTATGGAAAAAAAAATGTATTTCCATAAACGCATAAAAACAAATAAGGAGATCCCATTGTCATTAACAATATAATAATAATGGATTAATAATCTATTAATAATCATTAATAACCTATCCATTACACCGGGGAAGGACATGGAAATATGTTCGAAAAACAAGCCTGTGTTTTTGAAGAAAGTGAGGTCAAAATATACTTATCTTGTTTTCACACAAAGATGTTCAAGTACACAACAAGGACATTTGCTCAACCATGTTTGTAGCAGCCTTATTCGTAATAGCCAGAACCTGGAAACAACCCAGATAGCCATCATCAGAGGAATGGATAAAGAAATTGTGGTACTCTTACACAGTGGAATACTACTCAGCAATTAAAAACAAGGAAATCATGAATTTTGCAGGCAAATGGTGGGATCTAGAAAAAAATCATCCTGAGTGAGATATTCCAAGATCAGAAAGAGACACATGGTATATACTCACTTATAACTGGGTAGTAGACCTATAAGATAAACATACTTAAATATGTACACCTAAAGAAGATAAACAAGAAAGAGTATCAATCCTCATCTAGAAAGACAAAGGGGACGGACATTGATGGAGAAAACAAGTAACAGGACAGGAGCCTACCACAGAGGCACCTGAAAGACTCTACCTAGCAGTGTATCAAAGCAGATGCTGAGACCCATAACCAAGCTTTCGGCAGAGTGTAGGGAATCATATGAAAGAAGGAGGAATTAGTATAACCTAGAGGGGACAGGGAGCTCCACAAGGTCCAAATATATCTGAGCACAGGGGTCTTCTCTGAGACTGTTGCATGGTCCAGCCAAGGACCATGCATGGATGTAACCTACAACCCCTGCTCAGACATAGCCCATGGTAGCTCAGTATCCAAGTGGGTTCCCTAGTAAGGGGGACAGGAATTGTTTCTGACATGAACTCAATGTTTGGCTCATTGAGCTTCCCCTCCCCCCAACCCCTCAAGGGAGGCACAGCCTTGCTAGGCCACAGATAAGGACAATGCAACCATTCTGAAGATACCCGATAAGCTAGGGACACATGGAAGGAGAGGAAGACACCCCCTCTCAGTGGACTCCAGAAGGGGACAGGGAGGAGATGAGGGAGGGAGGGGAGGGTTGGGAGGGAAAGAGGGAGAGGGCTATAGCTGGGATACAAGGGAATGTATAAAGTTATTTAAAAATAAAAAAATTAAAAAAAGAAAAAAAAGAAATTTTCCATACAATATTCTACTCTTACATGGTACTCCAACAGCTCACCAGAAAAAGAAAAAGAAAAAGAAAAAAAAAAAAAGAATGGTTTTCTCTATTATATGGATGCTAGCTTGTTTATTTTATTTGTCATATTAGTAGTAGTAGGAGTAGTAGCAATAGTATTTACAATTTATTCACTTTGTATCCCAGTTGCAACCCCCTTCTTCTTTTTTTTTTTTTTTCAATGCAGTTTATTCAGGAACCTTGAACAATCATCTGACCCTGGGGAAAGCCAGCCCACAGCTTAAATAGCCTCTAAGTAGCCAACCCAGGCGTGCCACGTGGGCAATGCAGATAGGTCCACATACATGGAAGCAAGCCAGATCCTCAGCCTTAGCCAAATGTGGAGTTGTTCGTGACAGAGAGCACTCACCATCGGGAAGGTGAAAGGTGGAAACCAGCTCCATCTTTCAGGCACAGCATTACGCAGCTCTCTACAGTTCCCCCTTTTTGTTTTAGACGCATCAGGCAAGAGTAGAGGTCTGATCTCTGATATTAGAAATAAATTGGGACTTTGTACTGATGTTCATTTAGGTGTCATCCACCCAAAGAGCATCAGACCCGTCTGATACCTTTTTCTCAGAGGCAGGACCTGGGGCATCAACCTGCATGCAATCAGACATGCTCTTCTCTGGGTCCAAAGCGGCTGACCCTGAGTGCAGTGCTTAGCCTCGCATCCTGAGCTTAACATTTTAGCTTTTTATGGTAGCCAACCATGCTTGGGGAGACTGTCCTGCTTCAATGGCTGTAAGGCCTGAATGGTCATGGCTGCATTACACTGTTGTGAGACTCTAATCTTGCATCTATACCACAGGCAAACCAAGGAGACCAACACCAGAAGGCCTGCTAACACTCCCATGCCCGCCCATTCCTTCAGATGATTCATGGCTGCAGCAATCCATGATGATAATCCTGTGGCTAGTCCTGTGTCCACTCTGGTAGAATTTACCGTGACAATGGCCACTCTCAGCTGCTCCATCGTAGTATCGAATTCTCCAGTCCAATTACCTAAAATATAGCTAGACAATTGTTTAGACAGATTTGCAGCACAGGGAAAATTCTCATGTTGTATGCTAGTGACTCAAAGTCCAGCATACTTTCATTGACAGCCAAGTTGAGCGATTTGCCATAGGGTATCAATTTGTTCCTGCTCGAGGTCAATCCTCTGATTGAACACCATCAAGCCTCCTTTTAGTTGAGCATTAATTCCTTTTTGTACATCTAAGGCATTAGCAGAAAATTTGAACACAGGGAACTTCCCAGAGACTCATACTCCAACCAAGGACTATTCATGGAGATAAGTAGAACCCCTGCACAGATGTAGCCCAGGGCAGTTCAGAGTCCAATTGGGTTACATAGTAATGTGAAAAGGGACTGCCTCTGACATGAACTGACTGGCCTGCTCTTTAGTCACCTCCTCCTGAGGGGGAGCAGCCTTATCAGGCCATAGTAGAGGACAATGCAGCCACTTTTGATGTGAACTGATGGACTAAGATCAGAAAGGAGAGGAGAACCTCCCCTATCAGTGGACTTGGGGAGTGGCATGCATGCAGAGGGAGGAGGGAGGGTGGAATTGGGAGGGGAGGAGGGAGGAGCTTATGGGGGGATGCAGAATGAATAAAGTGTAGTTGATGAAAAATTTAAAAAAAAAGGAAAAATAATTTAAGAACCTTAAATGACTTTCAAAAGTGGAGGAAAACATGGATTTAGTCTCGCCCCTGGGGGCAATGGTCTCCTGAACCTACTCAGACCTCGGACACCACCACTGCTAGTTCTAGAACTGATGCAAGATCTTCCAATGAGGGGGTTAAGGCTTCTCATAATATTTCCTATAAGCCCACACCTGTTTGTTTATATCCGCCATTTTTATTCATTATTAGCCAGATAGAGCCAAGTAATTGTGGTAATGATACTTGCTTTTTTGCCCAATGCTGGAATGCTAGTAAATTTACTAGCTGGTTACTCGCATGCCCCGCTGGGTGCCTGTGCCCATTGATGCCCCTCACGCTATGACTCTCTTCAGACAGAAAAGGGATCTTGGAATTACAGCTGCCATTGTTACTGCCATCTCATTGGCGGCTGTTGGAGCTACCACCGTGGCATTAGCCAGGAGTCATACTGTGCAGACTGCTCAGACCCTGAATAACCTTTTAGCAACCCCCCTTCTTTATCTCCTCCTGGTCCCATCCTCTCTCCTTCTTCCTCCCCTAATCCACTGAGAAGGGAAGCCCTGTTCCCTTACTCTCTGACCCTGGTCTATGAGGTCCCACTGCCTGGATCCTCTTCATCTTTGGACTGTTTAGGTTGTCCCACCAGGGAGAAGTGACTAAGGCAACCAAGTTCATGTCAGAGACTGTCTCTTCTCCCTTCATTAAGGAACACGCATTGAGACTGAGCTGTATATGGGCTACATCTGAGGAAGAGTCTAGGTCCTCTCTATGTGTGGTCTTTGGTTGATGCATCACTCTCTGCAGTCCCTCCTGGGCTCAGCTTTTATTGCCTTTGTTGGTATCCTCGTAGAGCTCTGTCCTCTCTGGGTCTTTTTAAATCCCCTATCTTCCCTAAGACTTCCTGCTCTCTGTCCAAAGTTTGGCTATGCATCTCTGAATCTGCTTTCATCTTCTGAAGGGTAAAGTTTTTTAGAGGATATATGTGATAAACTCCATCCTGTTTCCTGTCTTTTACCTCTTCTAGTGTCTATAATGTTTTCCTTTCTGAATGAAAATTAAGCATCTTCCCTAGGGTACTCCTTGTTGTTTAGCTTTTATAGGTCTGTAGATTTTAGTACGCTTATTTTATATTATATGGCTAAAATCCACTTATAAGTAATATATACCATGCCTATCTTTCTGCTTCTAGGTTACCTCACTTTGGAAGATCTTTTATACTTCCATCCATTTGCCTGTGAATTTCACAATTTTTTTTTGTGTTTAATAGCTGAGTAGTATCTATTGTATAAAAATACCACAATTTCTGTATTCATTCTTTGCTCGAGGGACATCTAGGTATTTTTAGATTCTGGCTATTATGAATAAAGCTTCTATTAGACAACTAAGTGAGTACAAAAGGATAAAAATTTGCAAGAATGCAGATGCTGAGACTTATGGGCAACTTTTGGGCAGAGTGCAGGGAATCTTATGAAAGAAGTGGGAAACAGTAAGATCTGGAGAGGACAGGAACTCCACAAGGAGAGCAACAGAACCAAAAAATCTGAGCACAGGGGTCTTTCCTGAGACTGATACTCCAACCAAGGACTATGCATGGAGATAACCTAAGACCCCTGCACAGATGTAACCCATGGCAGTTCAGTATCCAGGTGGGTTCCACTGTAATAGGAACAGGGACAGTCTCTGACATGAACTGATTGTCCTGCTCTTTAATTACCTCCCCCTGAGCATTACCAGGCCACAGAAGAAGACAATGCAGCCACTCCTGATGAGACCTAATTGACTAGGATCAGAAGGAAGGAAAAGAAGACCTCCCCTATCAGTGGACTTGGGAGGGGTATGCATGCAGAGGGTGGAGGAAGGGAGGGATTGGGACAGGAGGAGGAAGGGAAACAAAGGGGTGAATAAAACTTAATAAATACAGAAAAAATAAAAATTAAAAATTAAAAAAATTGCAAGAAGTCAAAGTATCACTATTCTCAGATGATATGATAGGCAGTATACATGAGTGACCACAAAAATTCTACCAGAGAACTCCTACAGCTGATAAAGACTATCAGCAAAAACAGCAGGATAAAATATTAACTCAAAGAAGCCAAAACCATACAATGGAAAAAAGACAGCATCTTCAACAAATGGTGCTGGTCTAACTGGATGTTTCCATGTAGAAAAATGCAAATAGATGCACACTTATTACCCTGCAAAAAATTAAAGTCCAAGTGGATCAAAGACCTGAACATAAAACCAGACACTCTAAAACTGTTAGAAGAAAAAGTGAAGAAGAGCCTTGAATTCATTGGCACAGGAGACAATTTCCTAAACAGAACACCAACAGCACAGGCTCTAAGACCAACAATCAATAAATGTGAACTCCTAAACCCGCAAATCTTCTGTAAAGCAAAGGACACTGTCAACAGAACAAAACAACAGCCTACAAACTGGGAAAATATTTTCACCAACTCTACATCTGACAGAGGACTAATATCTGAAATATATAAAGAACTCAAGAAGTTAAACACCAACAAACCAATAATCCAAATAAAAATGGGGTACATTGCTAAACAGAATTCTCAAAAGAAGAATATTGAATGGTGGAGGAACAGTTAAAGAAATATTAAACATTTTTAGTTGTTAGGAAAATGCAGATCAAAAGACTAAGATTCCATCTCACACCCATCGGAATGGCTAATATCAAAAACTCAAGTGACAGCACATGCTGGAGATAATGTAGAGAAAGAGGAACCCTCTGCCATTGCTGGTGGAATGTAAACTTGTATAACTACTTTGGAAATTAACCTGGCTTCTTCTAAGAAAACTGGGAGTAGTGCTTTCTCAAAACTCAACTTTACCATTCCTGGGTATATATCCAAAAGATGCTCAAACATACAACAAGTATGTTAGCTTTTAAGCTTTCCATTTGTTTGGTACAACCTGAATAATGACTGAGTTTGTGATCCTAGTTGGGGACTGGAGGTGGGGAGAGATCCCTGATAATGCTAATACTCTTACAGGTAGTTGTTTTTTGTTTTGTGTTGTGTTGTTTTCAAATTGAAATATAACTTGTATTTCTTCCTTTCCACTTTCACCTCAAAGTAGTGAAGTAGTATTTGAACTATTATTGATATTATTTTCCCAATTCAAAGACATCTTCTATGTTTTGTGTGCACATATCTAGTGCTGCGATTTTCTTTGGTATGTAGTTCTTTTTGAAGTACTACTATTTACAATTACACTGCTAGTTGTCTGGGAACCTGGGAAACAAACTAAAAGCATAATGTGCATTAATGCATAAACATAGATAAAATGATAGACAAACTACTAACTAGGTTTGTCATACTCTTTTCTTCTGTGCCACTCAAGAAATGTCAATACAGTATTTTTATAATTTCAGAGATGTATGGCCTATCTGGTGATGTTTATGGATTTATTAGGTAGTAGGATTATACTTTAACATATATTTTGCTGCTGGGCATAATGTCACACACTAATCTGAGCACTTAGTGGGCAAAGGCAAGCAGATCCCTCTGAGATCAAGACCAGCCTGGTCTACACAGCCAGAGCTACTTAGTATCAAAAACAAACAAACAAACAAACAAAAAACCACATAAGCAACAAACAGACATAAATATTTCTAAGTCATTTATTTGTTAAGTGTGGTCTATACTTTAATGAATGTTAATTTCTTTCTATGGTGTTTTAGCTGTCATTTCTTATTATGTGTCTGCATAAACGTCAATCTCTTGTTTCAAGGACTTAATTATTGAAATCACGACTGTTTATATTATCCTGTTCAATGATTCTTTAAGTACCAAATTGCCCATCAGTTTCTAAAGAAGGCTTTGGCAATTATAGGCTGTCTTAGCCTATAATTAAAGGAAAATGAAAATCTAGCGTTCTCTGTAAACATACAACTTCATATACAGTAGTCAAGAAATGCCTTCATGAGTGTTTTGACTCTGCGTTTTTATTTGATTAGGTCAGAGTTACAGATGTTTAAAGGAAGGAGGGTGTGTCTGTCATTCATTTTGACAGCTTCAGCTGCAAAACTGTTCTCTGAAGGTACAGTGACAGGAGTGTGAAGAGTATTGTTAGATGCCACTCAGCTGAAGCAGCTGAGGAGGAGCAGTGATAAATGACCCAGTGACCTATGCGGTACACGTTTTAAAATACAGGCATATATTTCTTGGAAAAAAAAAAAACAGTATGTAGGAAAGTACCCTAGTCTTTTAGTTTTTACAGGTGTATACTTACGTTTTTCTTAAAGCACTTAACAGTCATAATTTTTCGAATATAATGAAAAACAAAGTGCACAGTTTGAAGATAGGTCATGAGTCACACAAATATGGATATTAAGAAATGTTCACTGATGCATAAAAATGTGAACTGCTTAAACCATTTAGGCCTTTGAATTAATGTCATTGTAAAAATATATAAATGCATAATGCTACCTATTGCATATTATTTTATTAATTATAATATGATTAATAGAAATAGTTATTTGGATATCTGAAGCAGTAGTGAAGAAAAATTTATAATATGATTTTCTCTTAAATATTACTGTGGTAGGTGTGTTTGTGTCTGAGAGAGAGAAATTGGGGGGAGATTTTTTTCTAAATTTTCTCTGCATATTGTATGTGCATGAGACGTGTTGGTTGTGTGATCATGTTCTCACTAGTGCATGTAATCAAACTTCTGTATTTTACTCTGCATCTCTTTAGCATTTTTTTTTGAGACAATATCTTTTACTGAACCCATACTTGTCGTTTAGGAAGAATGGTTGGCCACCAAACACATGGTATGCCCTTGTTCTTCTATCATGAACTTTGGGGACATAGCCTCTTGATTTTAAACTTTATGTTTGTAATCCTTTAGTGACATAAACTAGTAAAAGCACAAGAGAGTTTGCATACTGTGACAATATGATCTCTACTATGCAATACAAAACCTTAAAACATTTGATTAGTAAGTGGTCTGCAATTTTTGACATCCAAATTTATTTCCAAACATATATCTTATATTTCCATAAAAGTAAATTATCAACTAAAATTTAGGTGAATTGTTAGTTTAATGAAATCAGAGTTATCTGCTTTCATGATATTGAACTGAAAACTATTTGCTTGAAAAGTATATCTCAAAGAAGTTTGATCATAGAAAACTAAAATATAGAATCATTTTTCAATAATAGAAGAAACAATTTTGAAATAGAAATGAAAGACATTTCTAAATTTAATCACTTATATTATACACTGTATATTAATAACCATAAGCTCTTGAGAATGAGCTGTTTTTACTGAAATTGCATAAATGTAATTGACACATTAACAGTTAAAATTGAAATGTTTTACTTATTTTAGTAGCTGGGAGAGTTCTTATGTTCTAGAAATAGACAGGAGAATTAATTTCTGTAAAGTGACTGTAAATATGTTTTTAAAGGTGTATTGTCTTATTATTAATATCATTTCATTATGGTACTTACAATTACATAATTGTATGTATGTAACACTTACATACTACTTATATACTACTTTTAAATCGCTGGTAAGATACAACATAATTTGAAAACTTTGAGACTTATTCCCACTTTCACAACCAATATCTTGTAAAACTGATGCTTGAAGTGAAAGTGCTGTAATAAATGGACAGATCAATGGGACTGGAGTCATTGCTTTGGGTCTGGGAGGAGACATTATTCTAAGCTGTCAGGGGGCCATTAATAGATAGCTATATAAACCTGATTCTGGGATCCCTAAACTTACATAATTACACTGTTGCCAAAAAGCTCTCTCATAAAAAAAAAAGGAACACACACACACACACACACACACACACACACACACACACACTTTTCCTCTAAGTGCCAAGGAGGCCGGTCAATCGCTTAAATAGACAAAAGGCTCTCACGAAAACTACTGGATCAGTCCTAATAAACATCGTGAAGCCTGACCAAAGCAAAATTAGGGTAATCTTTCATTTGTCTCTTATCTTCCTTCCCTTCTGAAAAAAAAAAAAAATGTGCTGTTTTCCCATGACTCTACCTAAATTTCACACTAAAGTCTGTTATTTAGGGCTCTTTTGATGGATATTATGATGAGTGACAAAATAAGGGGCATTCAAAGTGGATTACAGTGACATCTTGTGTTTCTATTGCTTTATGATTAAATTTTCTTTATATTAATCTTAGTAAGGCATTGGACTCCCTTCTGTTGGATAAACCATATAATACTTTCTTTGTTCCTTTCCATGTGCAATGTCTCTCTATGTATTAACTCATATACTAAATCTATGTGGCCTTGTGTAATACATATAGGAACATACTCATGTTGTTTTCCAAGTGACTGCATGATTGATCTGTTTTTTTTATTCCAAAACCTTGCCTTATTTTATTTTATTTTTAAATTTTCTTCAGTAACCATTTTTTATTATCACTTATTACAATTTATTCACTTTTTATCCTGTCTGTGCCCCTTCCCTTGCCTCCTCACAATCCCATCCTACCTCCCTCTCCTCCTCCATGCCCCTCCACTAGTCCTCTGATAGGGGAGGTCCTCTTCCCCTTCTATTTGACCATACCCTATCAAGTATCATAAGGACTGGTTAGATTGTCTTCCTCTGTGACCTGGCAAGGCTGCATCCCCCAGGGGGAGGTGAACACAATAGGCATTAGAAGCAGGAGAAGAGAGGGAACAGGACAGGAGCCTATCACAGAGAGCCTCTGAAAGAGTCTACTGATTGAGGTATTGAAGCAGAGGCTGAGACACATAGCCACATTTTGAGGAGTGGGCATTGAATTTAATGAAAGAAGTGGAAGATAGAAAGACCTGGAGGAGAAAGGACCTCCAAAAGGAGACCAACAGAGCCAAAAAAGAGCTCTGACCCCTTGGAGCCCTGCAGAGACTGATACCCCAACCAAGGACAATGCATGGAGAGGATCTGCACATTTTTTTATAGCCTATACCAGATAGCAATTGGTGGTTTTCTCTGTTTTGGAGTCACTTATATTGCATAATGTTCCAAGTATATCCTGTAATTATTAGCCTCATAAACACAATGGCCAAGAAAAAGTAGCTCTTTATTTTGTTTTCACTATGATATCTTCAGGTACTTGCAAGAAGTAAATTCAGGATAATCCCAGGAGCAGTAATTATACTTTTGTATTTTTGTAGTCTCTCTCTCTCTCTCTCTCTCTCTCTCTCTCTCTCTCTCTGTGTGTGTGTGTGTGTGTGTGTGTGTGTGTGTGTGTGTGAATGTGAGAAATAAAGAGAAAAGACAGAGACAGCGTAAAAAAAAAAGACAGCATAAGAGAGAGAGAGAGAGAGAGAGAAAAAAATCTGATACTCTTCAGCCGAAGTAACTTCAGAATCAGGAGGCAAGGCATACTGCCCCTAACTCCTAAACTCCCAAGCTCAAAAGGTACATAGTGTTCTGTGGAATTTTTCACAGTGCTCTAGTAAAATTTGTGTTGTTTTTTCTTGATTGTGTTTAAATCCACTAAAATTTGTAATAATTCAGTCATCAGATAAATGATGCATAATGAGAAAAATGTTATTACAAACATTTTTTTAAAAGTGATTTTTTTAGTGTGGGGGTTAATACAAATGAGAGAAATTATTGTAATATAAAATAGTGCAAATTTTGTGACCATTCATCAGTTGATCCAAAAATCTTATTTATAAATTTATTTTACTGTAGAGAAGACTAAGATTTGTGTCAGCATTGTAAGTTGGATTTAGGAATTACAGCTTGCCTACATGAAAGAGAAAACACTCAACTGTGGGATGTCCCCATCTTGGATTGTTTGTCTAATTAATTAGTAGCAAAACCTTGGATGCCCTCAGCTTCTACGAGACAAACCAGCCTAGTACTTCCTAACCACAATTCTGTGATCGTGCTGTTTCTGCTTTCACGCTGGTGAAGAGCCTTATCTAACAAAGCTCACTAACCTCTCTATAGATAAGTACTTGAGCAAATCAAGCAGGATATGGGTTGAGGCCAATTCTCTGATGACTGTGAGAAATGCAGTTCCAAGACACTTCCCCAAATACATAAGTTTAATGAAAAGATTCCAATGTTAGTATGGGACAAAGTGTCAGGATCACGAGAATATCAGGGTAAATGTTATGCAGATGAGTTGGACCAATTCTCATAGGACCTGAAGCAGTAAAAGGGGTTCCAGAAATGGTATTGTTTTGAAAGGAATTACAAAAAAAAAATTATATATATAATTGTAACTGAAGACTACTATTAATGGCCTATTAAATTCTGGTCCTCTAACTTGAAGAAACAAAAAGAAAAAGAAAACTGAAGTTTTTGTGGATACAAATAACAACAACAAAAAATGTGTAGAACACCTTGAATTTTATAGGTTGATTTAATATCTCCTGCCTGTACCTCACTCAGATAAATATACCTGCAAAATATGCTACCAGTAGTCAGGGAACTGAAGAAAAATTAGGCAAATATCTTGCTGTGCTACACTGACTTCAATGTGACAATTCTGGAGGAAACTGGAGAACTTACCTGGACACTGAGAGATTACTAGATCTGAGCTTTACATATTATCCATGAGATGGGAAAACTGAGTGGAGGGCACTCACTCAGCCAGCACTATCAATGGGCAGAGCCTCTGGAAATTTTCAAAACTTGCCACATGACCATAAGTTTTCATCATGGTAGTGCCCCCTGCTCTGTTGCTACCTGTTGTGGTACTTTGAATATTTGTTCCACAGTTGATAGAACTGTTTGTTAAGGATTAGCAAATGTGATCTTGTGGGGAAGGTGTGTCAGTTGGGGGACTTGGACATAAGGGTTCCAATACCATACCATTTCCACTGATCTTTTTCAATGCTTAAGTTCTCAACTGCTGCTCCAGCACCGTACTTGCCTGTTTGCTGCAAGGTGCTTTCAGTAATAAATTTTTTTCTGAGACACTTTTTATTCAATACTATCATTCTCCAACTTTTGTTAGATTATTATATTAATCCTATAGTCTAATATTTCATTCTATATTTTTGTTAACAATTTATCTTTTATCTTTTTTACCAATGTTCTTATGGTAATACCTGAATGTGCTTTTCAATAGGAGGACAAGAACCTACAGATTAAAATAAGAATTTAGATTTACTTCAACTTCCAGTAAAATGAAATAAAAAATATATAATAATGACCATGGTCATGCCTCTTAAAAAATTATGACTGATGTAAAAAAGTTTCTTTTTTTTAACCAAGATAACCTCTTTGTTCATACCATGATATCAACAGCCTGTATCCAACCACACAAATTATGCAGTTGTTGTTTTTTTTTGGGTAGAAAGAATGGTTTATTGGTGAACAAATTGCCAAGACAGTTGGGGACACGAAAGAGATAAGCAAAATAACAGAAAATCCAGCAGACTTTATATGATAATATTTTTAAAATGCCTTGAATCTGGGAAACAGGGTACTGCTTTAAAAAAAAAAAAAACAAGTTGAGTAAGTTCCATCTTTTCAGTTGGAGCGAAGTATTGCATGGGAGGGTATATCCGCATCTACAGTTTTGTTTTATCAGTTATCTTGAAGTAATTACTTCACCAATTTTGCCTTTGATTCTCTTTATTAAACTGTTACAATGGAAAAAAAATTATGACTGAATTCTCATAAGTCTCCCCAATTAAGCCACAAGCATGTAAACAGAGCTTACATACTTGGCAGTATGTAAGCATGCAAGCTGAGCTACCACAGATACCAAATCTAAAACCAGATTAAAGGATTCTCATGATTTTCTTTTAACAGTAAACAATGTTTTCTCCATCCCTAAGCTCAAGTGAGATTTCAACTCATCAGCAAATCCGTCTACATGGGCTTTAAGTTTCCTATCAGTTAATCTATAATGCTCCAAAGCTACCTGTTAAAATCCTCTATACGGGTTTCAAGGCACCTCTCACTTACCGGATAAGACCCCAACGCTGCCTGTTAAAGGTCCAGGACAGGAGAGAATGGTGAGATAAGCAGATTCCACAAAAGAACTTACTTTTGATTTATCTTCATCAAAATATCGCTTATTGGGGCCAGCATTTCTTCAAATAAAAAACTTAATCATTTGTAATCACTGCAAAAGAGAATGACCCATTTGTGAATCAAGGTGGCAAAAAAATAATGCGCTCTCTTTATCGATTATTTTTATAATCACCATCTATAGAATCTCATACTTTTATTCATAACACAAATTGTATATCTTTTAACTAATAGTTTTAAAATAAGAATATTCTGAAAGAGATTTTTGGAATGTTGCAAATTTTGTTTTTATATTCTTTTATCATTTTTATTATTATTAAACAATTTATTCACTTTGTATCCCAGTTGTAGCACCCTCCCTCATCTTCTTCCAATCCTACCTTCCTTCCACCCTTCTCCTTCTTCCCTAGTCCATTGACAGAGAGAGTCCTCCTGTCCCTTTATATTCCCTGTCTTTCACAAGACTCCCTGCACTCTGTCCAAAGTTTGGCTGTGAGTCTCTGCATCTGCTTCCATCCCCTGCTGGATGGAGTCTTTCAGAAGACATCTGTGGTAGGCTCTAGACCTTTTCCCTTTCTCCTACTGCTTCTGGTGTCTATCATGTTTGTTCTTCTGAATGAGAAGTCAGCATTTTCCCTAGGATCCACCTTGTTTAGCCTCTTTAGGTCTGCAGATTTTAGTATGTTTATTCTATATTATATGGCTAATATTCACTTACAAGCGAGGATATACCATGCATTTTTTTTTTTTTTTTTTTTTTACTTCTGAGATATCTCACTCAGGATGATCTTTCTAATTCCATCCATTGCAAAATTTATTAATGTCAAAAATAAAACTGTTATTTCTGTTTACACAATGTTTTCCCCATTCCTCTACCTATTAGCCAAAATACTTCTAATGCCCAGTGTTACACAGTAAATATGCATATATACACACATCTAGGTAAACTGCTGCTTTTTGTGTTCTCATAACACCTGAGTCTCAAAATCTTCATGCTTTCATATGGACTCATACACAAGTAGAAATGCAAACATCACGTTTCCATGTTTGACAAGGCTATTGTGTCTCTATGTCAAGTGATCAATCATTCACTTCAAAGTGGTATTTGGGGTTGATATTAATTAAGAACCATCGAGCTCTTTCAGCTGACCCACCCGAGCTCTTAAGACTTCCACATCTTAGTACAAGAACATATGTTGTGGCTCTTAATAACTAACATCTTTTGACTTTCATGAATAGCTACAGGACAAAAGGGACCAAGGTCACCTTTTCTTGGAACAAGAATAAGAGAAAGCTTTTTAATAGATTTCTTCCTTTAAGGAGCTTGTGTTTAAAACTACCCACACGATTTAAACTATGTGCAGTTAAACCTCAGGGCATTGCCACAGGAGACGCACCTGTGTTCAAAATCATTTAACTATTGGACATTTGTCTCAACTGCGTGGCCATGAGGCATGAAAAAACAATAACAAAAACAGCTACATCTATTCTTAATAAAAAGAGTCTTGAAATATATTTTAATATCTCCTTTTCTTGTTTATATTTTACATAGCATAGCCCCCTGTTACAGAGATGATCCCATTGGCTTACAGGTCCTTTTTTCTTTTACAATATCAGTCTTTACTTCTTGACAACCTTTAAATGCTTTGGCAACATGCTTTGTACTTGTATCTGTGTCTTTGCTTCTTACCCCTAAGTATAATTTACATAGCTCAGAGTACCATGTTTGTAATTTTGTTAATGACTAGCCACACAGTATGAATTTAGTATGTTTTAGTAGAAAAGAATTAGATAAATATTTTGATAGACCAAATGGAATGTGGTTGATTTATAACAGTTTTTAGAAATTATAATCTAGTAACAAAATTATTTCATATATATAATTATCTCAATTATATGATATATATGCATATATAAGCACATATATGTATGCATATATATTACACATATATGATATATAAATAAAGATATATATCACAGATTCCTAAACTATGCCTCCTGATGGCCCAACACACATATATATTACACATACATTACATATATATATATATATATATATATATATCACCAAATCTTAAAGTATGCCCCCTATGTCCCAACACTAATTAGAAACCTGATGCCAGGGTTTGGAACCTGGGACCAGAAGATGACTACTTATGAGAAACAGATTATGAATGTGTTTTCTTGATTATAAATGCATATACTACCACCTGGAAAGAGTAGTTATTTTTCATTTCAGAAATGGCAGCTTTAATTATCCCACTGTGAGTCACTCTAACATTGTAACATAAAAAATTTCTAAAGTGCAGAAAAGCACTTTAGAAATGTGAATGTCGGTAGACATTCATAAATGTCCATACATAGACTTCATTCTTCATTGTGATTGTTTTCTTATGGCACTGGCAATCAAAACAATGCTTCAGACCATCCACAGGGCTTCTGGATTGCTAGGCAAGCATTCTACCTTTGAGGTGTGTCTCCAAAAGTATTATTTATTATACTTTTGAATATGGATTGGTCCTTTATGCAGTAAGGACAATTAAGCAGCACTTTTAGACCAGCCAGTCCAATTAGAACTGAGTGGCTTCATAGTCTTCTCCTTGGATAAGAAAAATTACTGTACTTGCAGAGACAGGGTTTGGATCTACCACCCAAGCTAGCATCTCACAAATGCCTCTAACTCTATCTCCAGGGAATCTAATGCCATCCGCTGGCCTCCACAGGTAACTGCACACACCTCTAGTGTAGTTTCCATGTATAATGTCCTGCTTTGGGTCTTGCACTTGCTTCCATCTGCTATCAGAGGAAGACTCTCTTGGGATGAATGGACAAGGCACTAGTCTATTACTGTAGCAGAATACCATCAGGAGTTATTTTACTGTGCTTTTATTTTTTAAACCAGTCATATTTCATTCTCCTCAAAGTCTCTGGGCTATCTAGTACCTAGTTCATGGCCATACAGGCAGTGTTATCTTAATAACAATCAAATTCCTCTCAAGAGTATACTCAGATTCTATCTTTACCGAAGTCAAGATAGTTTTCATTCAAGGCATTGAATAGTCCACGGTAAAAGGTATCAAATTTTAACACAAGGAAATTCTAAAGCTTGAAAAGCAAATAAAACAGCCAAAAGATCAAATGAACTTTCAAAAGTCATGTTGTTTTCAAGTGTAATACTGTCTGCATGATTTCAACATCCTTCTCCAATATTCAGGCCTGAAGAAATTAACTGGGCTTTGTCCAAAGGTCACAGACAGAGAGCAGACCTGTATCTTAAATCAGGAACCACCTCCACCTTCAACAGTCTGTGCAGTAGAAAATCATTAAGAAATTACATGCTTATTGCTATCCCATCTAGGACTGATTATCTAAGACTTGTAAACAGATGTTCAGTGGCAAAGAACTTTATAAGAATATTGATCAAATTTCATGGCCCTGTGCTTCTTGTACTGTTAGTAATCCTGGGGGAAATAAACCTTCCCCTTACTGGCTCTAGTTTAGTCGTATGATGATTATCCAGATGAATATTGGCAAACAAGTTTTATCTAACTTCCTCCTGATCAAGTGTTCAAATAATTTTTTTCTTTATACATCAAACAAACTCTCTCTAAGAAGGCTAAGGTGTCTAATCTTTCCTTCAGGAGAATATTTTTTCAGTCTGACTATCCAAGACCACTTTAAAGCAATAACTATATCTTTTTTATTCTAGATCAACCAGTCTGTAGCTGAGTTTCTTTTTTTTTCTTTTTTATATTAATTACAGTTTATTCACTTGTTATACCAGCTGTAGCCTCCTTTCTCATTCCCTCCTGATAATTACACATTATCTGTGTTCTTCTCAGAGAAACATGGTAATCAGAGATTAAAATTACTTATCTAAAGTTTTTACACTGGGAGAGAGAACCGGAATGGAGGGGGCATCTCTAGGACAATCCAGAAACCTAAGACAATGGAAACTCCCAGGAATCCATGAGAGTGACCGGAGCAATAGGGAATATGTAGCTGAAAGGACCTGCTTCTGTAACCAGGCAAGGTTTTCAATGGAGGGATGGAGAAAACAACCCAACCAAAAAACGTTGAGCCACAATTTTTCCTGTACAGGGATAAAAAGGGAACAGAAAGTGAGGTAATGGTCAATCAATGACTGGCCCAACAGGAGACTCATGCCATAGGATAGAGCTCACCTCTGACACTTAGTGATATTCTGTTGTACTTGGAGACCAAAGGCTAGCTTAATTGTTATCTGATAGGCTTCAGCCAGCAGCCAATGGAAACAGATGCAGAGAACCGCAGCCAAACATGAGGCTAGGGTCAGGGAACCTTGTGGAAGAAGGGGAGGGAGGGTTGAAGGAACCAGAGAGGTCAAATGAAAACCTTCAGAATCAACTAAACTGAATCTAAAAAGTCTCACAGAGAATGAGCCCCAGCCAGAAAGCATGCATGGGATGAACCTAGGCCTCCTGCACACATATAACAGAAGTGTAGCTTGGTCTTCATTTAAGACCCCTAACAGCTAGAGTAAGGCCTATCTTTTTTTTTTTTTATTTATCTATTTATTTATTTGTTTGTTTATTTGTTTATTTATTTATTTATTTATTGCCTGGCTTTGGATCCTTTCCCCATACATAGGCTGCCTTGTGTAGCCTCAATAACTGTCATGATATCTAACTTGATATACCAAAGTGGGTTGATATCCATGGGAAGTTTCCCCCATTCTGAGATATATGGGAGTGAGGTTTGGGGGAGAGAAGGTTTCAGATGGTTTATCCTTCTTCCCTGTACTACCAGAGTAATGACTGGGGAGATTCAACTATTATTTTCCAATTACCTACTCCACATAGCTAGGGTCTTCTCTGGCTAGCTTGTAACTAAGAAATAACATATTATATTAATCTACATTCTGCATATGGCTGTTTACTTGAGCTCAGGCACCAGGCATCCGTCTTCCTCACAATCTTACTTGCCTGGCTCTATCCCAGAATCCCTTCTGCCTGCTGGAAGTCTCACCTACTTCCTGCCTCATCCATAGGCCTTTTTTTTTTAACTGGCAGGTACTGTATTCATACATACCCAAGAGGTTCTTTTTATAGAGGTGAGAGGGAGAACCTGGGAGGAGAGGAGGGAAGAGAATATCTGATTGGGAGGTAAAGTAAATAAAAATATTAACTAATAAAAAGAGGTTTTTTTTTTTTTTTTTCCCAAGAGACTTGTATTAACTGGAGAACAAAATTGTGAAAAGTATGTAAAAAGTGGGTAATAGTAAGAGCTGGAGAGGATGGGAAACACACAAGGAGAGCAACAGAACCAGAAAATTTGAACAGAGGGAACTTCCCAGAGACTCATACTCCAACCAAGGACTATTCATGGAGATATCCTAGAACCCCTGCACAGATGTACCATAGACAGTTCAGTGTCCAAGTAGGTTACATAGTAATGGGAAGAGGGACTGCCTCTGACATAATCTGATTGGCCTGCTCTTTGATCACCTCCCCCTGAGGGGGGAGCAGCCTTACCAGGCCACAGAAGATGACAATGCATCCACTCCTGATGTGATCTGATAGACTAAGATCAGAAGGAAGGAGAGGGGGACCTCTCCTATCAGTGGACTTGGGAAGGGGCATGCAAAAAGAAGGGGGAGGGAGGGTGGGATCAGAAAGGGAGGAGGGAGAGGCTTATGGGGGATACAAAGTGAATAAAGTGTAATTAATAAAAATAAAAAAATCAAAAAAAGAAATACAACAAAAAAGTTAAAAAAAATCCATTTGAGCTCACCTTATGTCCTTATGAGCATCCTTCCCTATATTCAGTTCCCTATATTCAGTTTTGTCATAAATGACAAAATCTAAACTTTAAAAGTCAATTTGCCTCTGAACTAAATTTAAAAAGATAATTTTTACACTGCAAAATTCATTGGAAAAACAGGATGGAAAACACACACACACAAACACAAGCATATGCACACCACAAACCATACACTCAAATTTTATTCAAACAAATGTTTCATATAATATATTATTATCAGAATTCCTCCCATACTCCAACCATGCTCCCCAGCTCCCCATCCATGTAATTCCATGTAATTTTTCTCCCATTCTTGAGAAAACAAAGGTTAATAAAAAAGGGCAAAAAAGCATTTTTTTTTAAGTTCCATTTCCTTCATCTGTGGATTCCTGTCTTTCCATGATGGCAACTACTTTTTTTGTTTGTTTGTTTCCTCTTTATGTGCCTATATTGGTGTGGCTTTTTTTTTTTTTTTGAGAGTTTTGTTCATTTCCTCTTTATGAGCTTCTCATAGACTCAGTCTCCAAGTGGGATTCCTAGTAAGGGTAGCAAGGATTTCTCTGGCATGAACTCAGTGGCAGGCTCTCTAAACACCTCCCCCTGGGGGGTGCAGCCTTGCCAGGCCACAGAGGAAGACAATGCAGCCAGTCCTGATGAGAACTGATAGGCTAGGGTCAAATAGAAGGGAGGAGGACCTCCACTATCAGTGGACTACAGGAGGGACATAGGGAGAGAAGAGGGAGGGAAGGGAGGTTTGGGAGGAGATGAGGGAGGGGGCCACAGCCAGGATACAAATTGAATAAATTATAATAAATGATGATAATAATTTATAATAAAAGGAAAAAAGTACAATACACACACGCACACAAAGACACACGTACACGAAAACTATACTCATTAAAACACAGAATTAGACATTATAATATACAGAACAATATTTCTTAACCGCAAGTCTAGTTGCTAATTACCTCTTGCCAGCGGTCGGGTTGGGTAGCATCAGTGCTAACAACTCCCTTTGGAAAAACCTTCTTCCTCCAGCTCTCGAAAGAGAATTGTCAGCTGGATTCATCACTGATGAGACTCAGTCACGCAAAGCAGGAACTCTGGAACTAGCAGCCACTATAGGCTCATGGTAAACAGATATTCATTGCATCTCCAAATGAGCAGATACATAAAAGTCGTCCTGGCAACTTGGTCCTTGTTGCAGTGCTATGCCTTCTCTCTAGACTAAGTTCTGACCCACCTCTGGTTCCACCCTCATATCTCCACTCTGAAAATATAGCAATCAAGACAAATATAGGTCTGTGGATTGAAAATTAGCAGTACTTCTAGATTAAAATGTAGGTATCTGAATCTTCAAGGGATGATTCAAATCAAATACAACAGCACTTAATGATAATGTAACTGTTTTCTTCACTGTAAAGCCTGATCCTTTACATTTTTCCGTTGTCTTAATTCAGCACAAAATCAAAAGTAACATGACACTTACTTTTAATAAAATAGTATAAAGTATAAAAGATAGTATAGTATAAAAGAACAGAGAAATATTAAACTTTGTTTTCTGGTATTCTTTCCCAACAATTAGAAAAGTAACATAATCAAAAACTCAAGTGACAACACATGCTGGAGAGGTTGTGGAGAAAGGGGAACCCTTCTCCACTGCTGGTGGGAATGTAAACTTGTACAACCACTCTGGAAATCAATCTGGCGCTTTCTCAGACAACTAGGAATAGCACTTCCTCAAGATCCAGCCATACCACTACTGGGCATATATCCAAAAGAGGCTCAAGTACACAAAAAGGACATTTGCTCAACCATGTTTGTGGCAGCTTTATTTGTAATAGCCAGCAGCTGAAAACAACCCAGATGCCCCTCAACTGAAGAATGGATGCAGAAATTGTGGTACATCTACACAATGGAATATTACTCAGCAATGAAAAATAAGGAAATCATGAAATTTGCAGGTAAATGGTGGGATCTGGAAAGGATCATCCTGAGTGAGTTGTCCCAGAAACAAAAAGACACACATGGTATATACTCACTCATATAGACATACAACATAGGACAAACCCACTAAAACCTGTGCATCTAAAGAAACTAAGCAAGAGAGAGGACTCTAATTAAAATGTCCAATCCCCATCCGGAAAGGCAAAGAGGATGGACATCAGAAGAAGAAGAAAACAGGAAACAACCTAGGAACCTACCACAGAGGGCCTCTGAAAGCCTCTGCCCTTCAGACTATCAAAGCAGATGCTGAGCCTGATGGGCAACTGTTGGGCAGAGTGAATGGAATTTTAGGTAAGAACTGGGAAATAGTAAGAGCTGGAGAGGACAGGGTCTCCACAAGGAGAGCAACAGAACAGGAAAATTTGAACACAGGGAACTTCCCAGAGACTCATACTCCAACCAAGGACTATTCATGGAGATAACCCAGAACCCCTGCACAGATGTAGCCCAGGGCAGTTCAGAGTTTAATTGGGTTACATAGTAATGTGAAGAGGGACTGCCTCTGACATAATCTGATTGGCCTGCTCTTTGATCACCTCCCCCTGGGGGGGGAGCAGCCTTACCAGGCCATAGTAGAGGACAATGCAGCCACTTTTGATGTGAACTGACAGACTAAGATCAGAAAAGAGAGGAGAACCTCCCCTATTAGTGGACTTGGGGAGTGGCATGCATGCAGAGGGAGGAGGGAGGGTGGGATTGGGAGAGGAGGAGGGAGGGGCTTATGGGGGGATGCAGAATGAATAAAGTGTAATTGATGAAAAAGAAAAGAAACAATCACTAAGCTTCAAAAAAAAAGAAAAACAGAAAAGTAACATAAAAATGAAACACATAGATATTGGACAGATGTTTTCAAATGTAGAATAAATATGCACAGATGAATACAACAGAGGTTGCCTATGTCTGACAATATCCTTATGTTGAGAATATCAAAACCTTCACTCTTCAACATCATCCCAATGACACTGATATTTAGATAAATATATCATGACTTACATCAAAACACCACTGTCTTTAATTTGTCTGAATTATGGGCTCCTGAAGAAACCTATTACACAGCTACCCAAAGCTGTGTGGCAATAGCTCTTGGTACTAGTTACTGCCAGGACATATTAGGAAAAGTTCTCCAGCATTTCATTTGGATGTAGCGGCAACAACTAGGAGCTATAAATCACGCTGTTAACGTATCTATTACACATCTCAGTTGTCCAATAGTATAATCTCAAAACTTCTTTTTTCATCATAACACAGCACACCACTAATGATGTTTTATTGGCATAGTAAAATCCATATTGGCATACACAAAACGACTCAAAACGTTATACTGTAAATGAGTTGACCAGGGAATTTTTCTTAAATCTAAATTACAAATGCTAAGAAAAAGATACATATGATTATATTACTTTAGATATAGTTATAGTAAATTTTGGGATATTTTCACTATTGTGAAGGTTCAATATTATTGTATATTTCTATTAATTTTGGTAATTATGGATTTGCTTTATATGATCTAAAAACCTAGATTCAAAACATTCCTGGCAACACAATTTCTCTTAGCTAATAGCTTTAGAATTGGAATTATATTTTCTTGGTGGAAATGAATTGTATCTATTATAAACTTAGGAATTCCATTAGGTTTTGGACCTTCCATGCATAACTGATGTCTTAATTTAAGCTCCTTTGCAGTTTAAACTAGTTGGTCCCATGAGAAGTACTCCAGATGATTTTTCTCTATAAAACCTGAGCATTCATTTAACCGTTGTCAATTAGTTACAGACACTTATAGGTCATGTAACATATCCCAGTTTCTAATAGTTAATCATAGTGACCACTTCTGAATCGTCACACTGCATATTCTGTGTGCAATCAAGATTGATAGAAAAGGAAGGCATCTGCATAATTTCTTATTCGGGTATTTTGTATATGAAAAAGCCCTGATGTTTGAGGCATCCATTGCAAAGAAATTCTCATCATTCTAGCTTCACTGCACACTTTGTACAGAACTTCAATTTTTCTGTTATCCAACAGAGTAAAATAAAAGGTGTGTTATTAAAAATATGTGCTGTCAATTTTTATTCCCAACTTTTCACAAAATAGTTTATCAGAAAAAAATTTGTGTTTTCAATGGAGGCAAAGAGAAAATGGAATGCCAGTTCAGAGACACAAGCATCACTGTTTGAAATCCACCAAGATCAAAGTCATATTATTGACAATGTATGACAGTCCTGCCTTTTCTTCTGTACAAGGCACTGTTCTTATGAAAACATAAAGTAGAGAATACTTGATTGAAATGTAAAGAGATGACATGGATATTTAGAGGAGATACAGACATGTGTCTACTCACAAGTAAATAAAGCTCCAATAGTGTCGTTTTTAACAAAACCCCAGTCATCTGATTTTACCAATGAAGGCTCCGGAGAAGCCAGATGCCGCTAGCCTGCTAGCTCAGAGAAGCAGAGAGAGCACCCAGCAGAGACCTTGCTCCTCAGCTGACTTTCCAAAAGGGAAAGTCCCTTCCCCCATAGTCTCAAAAACCCTTTATACTCAATGTCTCTCCCTTCTATTTCCTGTGTGTCTGTCTATCCACCTTCCTGACTTCCTCCTAATCTTCCTTTTTCCTATGTCTGCTTCCTGTTAACTGGTTTCTTGCTCTGCCTCTTGATCTAATGCTCACTTTATTTAATTCAAGCATAAAGCTCTTGGTATAAATGTGTATGTTAGGTTTAAGTATAATGTCTCAGAAATGATCAAGAACAAGTTTCAATGCAGGTAAAGAACATTTTTGGAAGCCTATGAGAAATTCATGTTTTTTATAAGATCTATGGAAACATTAATAATTACTTATTTATTCTTTGTAATTTTTTTTAACATTTTAGGTTCTATTTACCTTTTACCTGCTTATGGATCTAATAGGACGTTTCTGTGTACTTAAAACGTGTAATGGTCAAATCTGGCTACTTAGAATCACTGTCTCCTTAAACACCTTTTAATATTTTAATGACAAAACACAACTTTGTTAACAAAAACATTTCATACATATGTAAGGAATCATGTGTAACTCAGTGCATGAATACAGAGACAGGACCTAATTATCCACCTAAGTACTTTATATTTGTATTCTTAGAACTCTATTCTTTAGGTATACAGAAAAGGCACAAATTTTATGTAAAGATGAAAATTTAATATTTGTGTATTAAAAATAAATGCACACAGCCATGACTATCATTACAGTATTGACAATAAGTAAAGGCTACAGTTAATCCTTTTGTTGGATGGAAGAATACATAGAATACTTGTATAAGGGTGAAATGTGTGTGTGTGTGTGTGTGTGTGTGTGTGTGTGTGTGTGTTTTATGAGTATGTGAGTGTTAAATATATAGTATTAATTTCTTGAGTACTTTCTCTAGAGAAAACCCCTTTCTGGTATTAGTGTTATGACTAATACATGGCTGGGACTTATGCAGTAGATTATAATTCAGATATAAAAATAAAATTATCATTTCATTTGCAGAAATATAGATGGAACCAGTGCTATTAAGTGAAAAAAAAATGCAGGGAATGAAAGAAGGATGGGTTATATCTTATGTCTTACGTAGAGTCTAGAAAATGCACTGGGCACAGGCACCTGCATTCTGAGTTGAGTGAGGTTATTATGAGTCCCAGTGCCTAGTTGTGGAGCAGAACATTGGCCAATGAAGTGATACCAGTTAGAATGCCCATTGCTGTGGCAAGATTTGCTAGTCATTATGTTTTACAAACCTAAAATTATGTGAAGCCTCAAGTAAAACCAGTTTTTCATAGTTTCCAAAGTTTGACAAAATTGAACTGAACTCCACTAGGAAAAAATAGAAGGCAGGTGTAATACTAGGCAGGAGCCCTACTTCCCACAGAATATTTAAGATGTTCACTGATAAATTATACTGTTATACATATATTGCAGCCAGAATCAATGTAATTAAAGATTTACCAAAATTTCAAGCTAAAAAAAAAAAAAACAAAACCTGTATGATCAATTTTAAGCCGGTATTTGAAGCAGAAATTTCTAGTTTCCCTGAATACTGAGTTTTGTCATGCGATGTTTGCAGCAAGCAGGGCATGAGATGTTTTGCCAGGTTGGCTTGTTATGTTTTCTGGTGAGTTCTCATGTGTGAGGGGCATGACATTTGCCAGGTGAGAATATCTGTGGATAGATTCTGAGGAGAGGAGATATAGAGGCCCATGCATAGTGAGACATTGCTGTTTTGATTTACATCACTGTGCTGATCTTCATGTTTTGACACTAGACATAAAGAAACATTCCAGAGAACGTCTCAGGGCAATCAAACCGAATCTTGCTGCTTCGGCTGACTTCCTGTAGCTGACTGGACTGCTGGTATTCTGAAGACTGAGTTTGGTAATGCCCTAATGACCCATTGCCCCTAATCAGCAGGAAGTAGACAAAAGAGGACTACTGCATCCCTTTTTTCCCTACTAATCTCCTATCTAAGGCCTGGTTAGAAGGAAAGTAAAGGTGTTTAAGAGCCCAGAATAAAGTATATTTAGTGGAAAATTTAAGCCTACAGAAATCAATCTACATGGTAGGACATGTCTTTGAAGGAATCACTAAGGAAGCAGAGGCAGGAGGCAGATTTCTGAGTTCAAGGCTAGCCTAGTCTAGCGAGAAAGGTCCAGGAGAGTCAGAGCTGAGTGAAACCTTGTCTTGTAAAACAGAAGAGAGAGAGAGAGAGAGAGAGAGAGAGAGAGAGAGAGAGAGAGAGAGACCACCAGAGAGAGAGAGAAAGAGGGAGAGACACTTTTTCCTGTTCATTGTTCAGGGTGTACATATTGAAAATGAACCAAAACATTGTGGGTTTACGGGCACTCAAAGTTAATAACTGTTTTCTCAGAGCTATACACACAAAATATATAAACTTGCAATTTATGGAGAGAGCTGAGAAATCAGGATATCAATTATCAAGTTGATCATTAAGTGAAATAATGACTGTGTTCACAGGTGGCTGCAGGAGTGAATAGGGAAAATTCAGTTTCCTGGTGTGTTTTGCTCCTGGCCACAAGATGTTCTGTGCAACAAGATCACAAGCATTGCAGAACCTGATTTTATTACCCATGGGCTTCAACAATTCTATAAACCTAATTGCTGGAAGCTGGATTGAACATTTGTACCTTATTATGTACCTGACCTTACGTTATTTGCAGCACGATGGGTACAAGAAAAATCACAGTGTAATTTTTCAGATTGCACTTGATTTAGAATACATATGCTTCAAGACCTACAATACTAGGAATAAGGTAAGGAATCAACAAATAATTTTTCTATCATTTAATTATTTTCACATTCTTCTTTTTTGATAAGGGCTGAAGTTTTGGAATAATTACCCAAATCACAGTATTCTACCAAACTTTGTTGATTGGTTGATCGATTGAGTTACATACTTTGAATTTTCTTGGTATATTTTCATCCTTGGAACTGAAGACCAAGGATGAAAGTAATTACCTGTAATGAAGCTTTATGTATTACATTTTCTTCCCAAAGTCAAAAGCTTACCACACTTTGTATCACCCAGTATTTTAAAACAATTTACAGAATCAATTTTAATTCTTCATAGACAAGCAACAGCCGTCAAATCAATGGAGACTTCTAGGGTTTGCACATATGTCTGTATCAGTTTGATTAAAGGTTAGAGCTGATATGTACTAAATCAATTGTGTCTACCTGCAAAGACTAAAAGTAATCTTTTATTTAGCAATTTTCAGCATGTTTTTCTTCTGAAACCACTTGGATTTGTTCATAAAATTTCACTTAGGTAATTGCTCCCCAAGGTTTAACACCATCTAACAACACATTCCTTACTGACTTAGCTGGAAAGAATTTTACTAAAAACAGGCCACCCCTCACTGGGCAGGCTCATCATTTCTTGCAAAACAATGCTTTTACCTCCCGGCTCTCATACATGATATTGGAGACTGCCTTCACTTAACCAGAAATATTGAAAAAGAACTTGTTACTTCCTGCAACAAGTTTAAATCACATACAGATTTCTTTCATAATTCCCAATGTGAATTCACATTTTATTCAGATTAGAGTCATGAATCCTATAAATGGAAAGTTTTCGTTTGTAGGGCCTCATTTTGTTTTTGTTGTTTTGTTTTGGTTTCGTTTTTTTTAATTATGAGTGTCTTTTGAAAACTTGCAGCTTCATAACTTTTTTTTCTAAGGATCTTTTTCACAAATTGTTCACTACCTAAAACAGAGTTTAGGATAACAAAAGAGCAAAGATCTGATAGGCCACCTCAAAAAATTCAATACATGGGGCTGGAGAGATGGCTAAGAGGTAAAGAGCACTGACTGCTCTTCCAAAGGTCCTGAATTCAATTCCTAGAAAATACATGGTGGGTCACAACCATTTATAATAAGAACTGGTGACCTCTTTTAGTGTGAAGGCAGAACACTGTATTCATAATAAATAATCTTAAAAAATTTCAGTACATGGCCTGAAGGCTAAATCAGTGGCTCATGTGTATTTCTGCAGAATCAGGTGCAGCATGAACACTGATTAAAAGTGGAAGACTATTCTGACTAATGTGAAACAAATATCAACTCTAAAATTATATGCAGAAATATAAAAAATATTGAGAAAAATTCAATATAATTCTAATTATTCGTGGACAAAACTGTAACTTGCAAGAGTAAACAAAAGAGGAAATGGAAAAAAATGAAAATGTAACATTAATATTGAAAATTCATAACTTAGATGGGGTAATATCATCAAAGACAAATAATATAAAATCAAATTAGAATTTCTGACTTTTTTTTGAGTGGAAAATATTTTTTCAGAACAAAACTTAAAGCTATTAACAACAGAAACCATTAACACTGACAGGTTGATGCCTCCACCCTCCATTGTCTAGTCCTGCCTGGTGAGGAGGCGGCCTCTTCAGGATCCATGTCCTCCGCAGCTAGGAGTCTCAGCTACAGTCACACCCAATAAAACAAGTGGCAGGTCTCCAGCTTGTCTCACAGATGCCCCCTCAGTTTCCCTTCTCTCTTCTAAGCCTACTCCTCTGCACACATTGTCTATGACATGGACTCTGTTGCCTGCTCTGGGCTCACGTTTCCCTCGCTGGGCTGCCTTGTCTTGCCTCAGTGGAATAGGAAGCATTTATTCTTGATGTGACTTGATGTGCTAGGGTGGGTTTGAAGGGTGACTCCCCTTCTCTGAGGAGAGGGAAAGGAAAGGGAGGAAAGAGGGAAGAAGATGGGACTGTGTGGAGAGAAGGGAGTGGACTGCAATTGGAATGTAAAACAAATAAACAAATAAATAATAAAAATAAATAAATAATAACATTGGTAAATACTATTCAATTATTAAAACAAATGTATTTATAAGTAGTATACCTTAATCTAGACTAATAAAGAAAGATAAGAATTATATCAAGACATTGATAGTTGCAAAATTAAAAAGTGCTCTTCTATAGGAATTATAGACAATGAAATGATAATAAAAGACTTCTGCCAAACTTTTATAAAAATATATTTTTCATTTTAATAAAATAAATTATTTTGAAGAAACAAGTGACTCATGAAAAATAAGTATAAATAGCTCAGTATTTAAGAAAATATTTACAATAATTAATTTCTTTTAAAATATTTACCCCCAAAATTTATTGACCTGATTCTTTAAGAAATTGAGAAACAGAAATTTTTCTGCCAAGAGATATGCTGAAGGCTGAAGACCTGCATGAAGAAACAATGATAAGGGAAACAAATTGACAGTAAAATCGGAGACGCGTCAGGCAAGAGTAGAGGTCTGATCTCTGATATTAGAAATAAATTGGGACTTTGTACCAATGTTCCTTTAGGTATCATCCACCCAAAGACCATCAGACCCGTCTGATAACTTTTTCTCAGAGGCAGGACCTGGGGCATCAACCCGCATGCAATCAGACATGCTCTTCTCTGGGTCGAAAGCGGCTGACCCTGAGTGCAGTGCTTAGCCTCGCATCCTGAGCATAACATTTTAGCTTTTTATGGTAGCCAACCATGCTTGGGGAGAATGTCCTGCTTCAATGGCTGTAAAGGCCTGAATGATCATGGCTACATTACACTGTTGTGAGACTCTAATCTTGCATATACACCACAGGCAAACCAAGGAGACCAACACCAGAAGGCCTGCTAACACTCCCATGCCCGCCCATTCCTTCAGATGATTCATGGCTGCTGCAATCCATGATGATAATCCTGTGGCTAGTCCTGTGTCCACTCTGGTAGAATTTGCCGTAACAATGGCCACTCTCAGCTGCTCCATCATAGTTTCGAATTCTGATCAGACCTCTACTCTTGCCTGATGCATCTAAAACAAAAAGGGGGAACTGTAGAGAGCCGCATAATGCCGCGCCTTAAAGATGGAGCTGGTTTCTGCCTTCCACCTTCCCGATGGTGAGTGCTCTCTGTCACAAACAACTCCATATTTGGCTAAGGCTGAGGATCTGGCTTGCTTCCTTGTATGTGGACCTATCTGCATTGCCCATGAGGCACGCTGGGGTTGGCTACCCAGAGGCTATTTTAAGCTGTAGGCTGGCTTTCCCCAGGGTCAGAAGATTGTTCAAGGTTCCTGAATAAACTGCATTGAGAAGAACAAAAAAAAAAAAAAAAAAAAGATCAGAAAGAAGGAGAGGAGGACCTCCCCTATCAGTGGACTTGGGGAGAGGCATGCATGCAGAAAGGGGGGGGAGGGTGGGACTGGGAGGGGAGGAGGGGGGGGCTTATGGGGGGGATACAAAAGAAATAAAGTGTAATTAATAAAAGTTAAATAAAAAATTAAAAAAAAACATACTTGGTAAGTATATTTCAAATATAGGTAAACCCAGAACAGCCGAGACAAGAAATTATCCATTCATAGTTAAATCACTGAACATTGACAAAGGGGAAATGACTTCAACGGGGAGAAACAGTTTTTTTCCAGATGTTGAAGCTGAAGATTGGTTAGGAAAATCCACAAACAAGTATGCCTGCAGAAACACACACACAAGTATATACATATAAACATATAGGATACAAAACACTATCCTTTCCAACATTTCAGAGAAATTAAAACAAAATTAACCTCATATTTAATTTATAATGTAATAATTAAAACTTCTACCAGAAAATCAAGGAAAAATCTAACCAAACATTGGTGTTTAAATATGTATAAGATAAAATATAACAATAAATTAAAGAAAATAAAATTATATTCAATTTAAAGCAAATGCTTAGATACATACATATGTATGTACAGATGGACACACACATGTACACGCACACTCATACACATACACTCACACAGAGACATACTCATACAACAGGACAAAATGTGTATATTCAGCAACATCTAAATATTAAAGTTTACGAATACTGAATGTCCCAAAATTTTTAGTATGCAAGCATATTTCACTCTAACCATTGTTAGAGGGAATGCAAAAATATATAACCACTGTGGTAGCCTGTTTGGGGGGCTTCTCAAAACTTAAAAATTGGTTTTGATCATGTGATATCATGTCACACAACTAGGTACTTTGACAACTGAGTTGAAAATTCATTTACATCAAAACAATTGCTTGAAATCATTTATTAAAATGTACACAAATTGGAAGTGTACAAAATGTGCTTTAGTTATGTCCTCAATTTCTTTCTATAGCTGAGATAAACCATTAAATAAAACCAGCTTGGGTAGAAAGAGTTGATTTTAGTGTACAAGTTTTAGAAGGAACACAAGGCAGCAATTTGAGGGTAGTTCTTGCTAAAGGTTTGGTATACAGGAGGGATGGCTGTGAGAAATGTAAGGCCTTTGGGACATTGACATTATTCTATATGATAGTGTAACCAGGCTACAGAAAGTTTTACATTTATTAAAACCCAAATCTCAATATAAACTGCTAAGTTAGATGCATTGTTATAGGCAATACAAGTTTAGTTCATCAGTTGAAAATTCTAATAACAATATGCACTGTATTGATAACAAGGAAATTAGGTGAGTATGTAAAACTGTTTTTACTATCTTATTTCATATAGTCATAAATCATTTTAAAATATTAACCTTGAAGAAAATATTTCAAAAACACAAGATAATTTTAAAACATTCAAGATAACATCACAGGAAACAAACATGATTATCTTATTTACTACAAAGTGAATGCTTCTATAAATGCAAATTTTAGCTGACTTGTAGAGGAGTTTTAATACAGAAATATGGCTGCTCTGATTACATCAAAAGACTTTTGAGGTCTGTCTGAGTGCTGTGGCTGGAATGCAGACTTAGTATATACTTTTATTCGCTAACAATTAATTTAAGGTTAGATTGTAGAAGGAAGCACATGAGCTTGAAAGTGATGTCTAATTGAGGGATAGAGAAAGTAACAAATCAGGGAAAGATTTGACAGAGTGAGTGGAGACAGGATAAACTCAACTGTCACTAGAATAGACATGAGAGAGAGAGAGGTGACTTAAGAGCAATGCGGGGGGGCAGTTGTACTGAGAGTTTTACAGAAACAGGTTGAAGAGAGAATAAGCTAGACACAGGTATAAACAGATCAAGCCAGGAAATGAGGAGCCAGAAGATTAGAACATATTGCAAAAGATAGTATGAGGCCAAGCAGAACAATTCAATCAAAAGCTGAGATAAGTCAGTTTGAATCAGTCAGCATGGAGAGAAACTTTTGCCAGAAAATCTGAAAAAAAATCTCCAGCCAGCCAGAGTTCAAGAGTTAAAATCAGTGAATTAATTCAGCAGTAAGTCTTGGAGGCTGAAAACATTGGAGGCCTACATAAGACAGTACAGAGTCTAGACCTAAATTAGCAGACAGAGGCAGTAAGCCTCAGAGACAACTATTACACCAGGCAAATAAAAGATACTTTTAAACAGACTAAAAATAAAATTCAGATTGCTCTATATTGAATGAATAACAGTTTCTGAAGAAAATCTCGAGTAAGAGAAAAACATAAGTTTTTTATCATGGCTTCTACTTTTTGTACTTTTATTAGTGATATTAGGCTAATAACTTAAAATATGATGACAAGAATAACATTTAAAATTAAGAGAGTCAAAGTATTTTTTTCACACATGATATTATCTATACTTGGATTAGGAGGAAAAGAATAAATTACTATAACTCAAAAATTTATTTGAGAATAAGATAACTATTAGTTTGTAAATTGCACTTGATTGAATGGTAAAACACAGAATATTAGTAAATAAAATTTATAAAATTAATAATATTAAAATCTGTTTAACTATTAGTCATAGTTTATAAAGTGTATGTGTTTAAACCTGAAATGATACAGCCAGCCTTGATGAGACCTGATAAGCTAGGGTCAGATAGAAGGGGAGGAGGTCCTCCCCTACCAGTGGACTAGGGAAAGAGCATAGGAGGAGAAGATGAAGGGTGCGGTGCAGGGTGTATGGGACTGGGAGGAAACAAAGGAAGGGGCTGAGTGGGGATACAAAGTGAATAAAGTGTAATAAATAAATATATGAATAAAATTAAATTTAAAAAATAAAAATAAAAAGGAAAACAAAAAAAAAACAAATGAACAAAAAAACTAAGAAGAAAAACAAATCTTGAGAAGGTTAAAGATTGATTGGAAAATTAGGGATCAAAAATAGAATTCTTCTGATTTATATAGATTAGATGAAATCCTTTTTAGAATTCTAGGAGGATTCTTTTTCACTAAGTAAGCAGCTGAATGTGCAGCATACTTTGACAGGAAAGTATCATTGATCGTTAGTAATGCAGTTTCTGTTACCAGAGATTCATATGTAAAAGTGTTACTGAGTAAAAAAATCTGCCAAAATACAAAGTTTATGACCTTGGCAATAGAGATTTAAAATACTGGAGTCTACATTAGTAAAAGAAAAGTAAACAAGCAAATAGACAAAAGGAGGACATGAAATTGGGAATATAGATGTGGGGCAGTTGAAGAGAGGTTGAAGTTATATTCAAAATACATGATATGAAATTCTCAAATAATTAAAATAATTTAAAATTCAATATGCATTTCTTTTATATTTTGTATCTCCTAAGAATATTTTGTTATTGCAGGATTATGTCCTCAGATTGACATTTATATCATTGGAAAATTATTAACAATGATGTGAATAAGGAAACAGATCAGTTGATAAAGTGTTTGATCTGAGTGGGTGAGTATCTGGGCTTCATCCCAAGAACACACATAAAAATTTGAGCATGGTGGCATGCATCCCAGCCTAGGGTTCAAGAAAGAGAAAAAGATGAATATCTGAAGCTTACTGGCCAGCTAATCTTGTCCTATTGGTATAGTGTAAGTTCAGGGAAAGAACCTCTTTCAAAAGCTAAGAAGAGTAATAAGCATGACTTCCACCTGTGGTGCACATACATGCACAGGTCCTTATCACATATAGCATATGCATAATATATATATATTTATATATGAATAATAAAACATATTTCTGAAAATATTAAATGACCAAGTTTAGATTATGTATCTAAATATTTTACCAAATCTATGCTAGCAGTTTCATGGAGATTCTTTACTAAAATAGGTGTTTTCTATTCTCCTTTTCCCAGCCAAAACATGTGGGGCAGGTGGATTGTGCAACCAACAAACAGGCCAGGAGCAAGCGTGAGATCTAGACATGTCCAAACCATGAAAATCTCAGTCTAGAGACCTGCACGAGTAAGGATCACTCCCTGCTTGGCCCAGCACACATAGTCTTGGGTGACTAGGTCTTGTCAAGCTAGCACCTAGAATCCCTCTCCATGCAAAGGAAGCATTCCAGCATGTCAGCCCCAGGAAAAGATGTACACTCACCCCTCCTCCCTACCCACTTCCCCAGGGCTTATACCACCCTTATGGCTAACAGTTAAATTAGCTTTCATATTACAGCTTTTTCCTATAACTTGATACTTGTTTACCTTCCAGTTATATGTGCTGGTCATCCTATTAAATCCCACAGCTAGAACTCTAACCTGCACACCCTGAACTCTCCAGGAGTGACCCTCACTCATGTAGATAAAATTCAGACTCATGTGTTGATATATTCACTTAAAGTAAAGTAAAAGCTGAAACAGCAGTTACACTCTCATCAAACAGTTCAGTGCTAAGTTCATCATATGACTCTTTCCATGAAAACCTGTTTTCCAGCTTCCTTGGTATGGAATGATCTATAAATAGAACATGAAGTATTATCTACATTTTACTTTAGAAAAAGATAAGCTGTTCTTAATTTGAAATAGTTCTTGGTTGGAGATGAGGTTCGTGTTTATTTTCCTAGCTCAGTCTTATTTGGGTCTGTGCTGGCCCTTTGCATGCTGTTTCAGTCCCTGTGCGTACATACATACATCAATTCTGTTTTATCTGGAAGACATTGTTTCCTTAGAATCATCCATGCTTGGGTCTTCCAATCTTTTGTTTTCCTTTTCAACACAATTCTTACCATCCCAAGGTCTCACCCTCTCTGTACATTTTCCTCTCTATTATATTTCCCATCTCCTGGACGAGGAAGCTTCTCTGATAATGGCTGAAGGAGACATTGAAACATGGGTGTTGCAGAATATCTGTGATTAGGCATCAATTTATTTCTGTTTCTTTAGAAGGACAATAATATTTGGCTTTCAACTATGCCTGTGTCCTATCTAGCTTCAAATTCTTGGCCACTATGGGGTCTGATGGGTTATATCTCATGGAGTTGCCATCAAGTCCAAGCAGGTTGTGACTGATCACCCCCCCAACATGGGCCATTATTGCACCAGCTTATTATGAGACAATATGGAGTGCGGGTAGGGGGTTAACACTGACTATTTTAAGTCCAACTTTGGTAGGATCATATTTCAAATAAAGCCTTGATATCCCTTATACAGCTACCTATAAATCCTTTTAAACGTTTTTGTTAGCATTGTGATTGTTGTAACTGGTGTTCTTGGACTGTCTTCTATCCCACACTGAATTAACCTGTAATTTGTTCTAGATAAACCTCCTGAAGAAGTAGATCGCCATAGCTATCAATACTCTAGATACTTCTTTCTGCACATTGTCCTATAGCTTAAATCAACTTCCTCTTCGCTTCCTTGCTTGCCTATGGCCACCACATTCTCCATACTTGCCTTTCTAAAGTCAACATATTCCTCACTCATGATAAGGAAAGCAAAATTTCTGCATCATTAAATCAGAAAAGAAAACACAAATCACAAAAATATAAAATCTGTTAATGAAAAACACATCAAATATATGAAAGGCTAGAGAGTGACAGGTGAGTACATGAATAATTTCTACACATCTAATTCTTCATTTTGAGTCCTAATGCTAAGATACATAAAACCCCAAAGACAACAAACGTGATTCTGGAGTATAGAAAATTTCTTGGTTTTAAGAGCTTTGGTATATAAGATGCCACTTCACAATTTCCTCCACTATTCATTCATATTCTATTGACTTATATACAGATTCACTTTAAATGCACTGAAGAAATATATCCACATATTAAAATTACATTCACCTATGTAGACGCTACATGCATAGTGGTTTATTGAGTCTATATCTTAGATCACATCTTTTTCATGGCTTGATGCAATTACTAACTGAAATGATACAAATACTTCTACATACTACTGTATGTAGTATGTATTCCCCTTAAAGTGGTAATCCGTTTCTTTAAAATACACTACAACACTAACTGCAGTGACTAGTAGAAAGAGCGTGGTATTGGACATCAGAATCAATACACGCTGCGTGCATCTATAAAGATTTCATAGAAAATGTGAACAATTAATGCGTTATCAGAAAAAGGCAAGCTAAAATGGGATTAGAACTTCCATTTGGAAATGGGCTTACTGTGAGTATGAACTAGTTGTGCTTCTTGATTTTCTTCGCAGAAATTTAGGATTATGGTGCTTTCTGGGTAGAAATAAATGTTTTCTTCCAGAAACTTTGCATAATTTATGTTTTTAATTTTGTAGGTAGCATTTCTGTTGCAATAAGAACTACTAGGGAAATAATTAAAAAGATGTTTCTTATGCTGTCTTTGCATCTGGAGACTGGCCCAGCGTTTTGTACTTTCAGCATATGCAGAACTGTCAGTTCACTGACAAAATTCTGTCAACACTGGATAAGTGGTCCCAAGTGGCTTAATGGAAAGCCAATAATTCATCAGAATTCATTTATTTCTGAAAATAGTAATCGCTTATTTTTTTTAATTTTTAAATACATGTTTCTGTAATCTAAATATATATCAGAATCAATAGGTGCAAACATCAATGTTAATCATTCAGTAATCATTTTAATTCTCATAGGTTTTGAGTCATGATGACATTTGAGAGCACAGATAGTGATAATTAAAAAACTCACAAAAAACCCACAAATTCTTAAATGAGATAAAAACCTTGAAATACGTATATCAGGAGCTGTAATGCATAATTTTGGATATTTAGTAGTCTGAGAAGACTCTCAAAAAAGTAGAATTGATTTGAGAACTGTAAATTTATTGATTGGTTTAAATAAGTTCTATTGTGCTGTGGAAGTTGTAAAGAGAGAGAACAAAAGAAAGGATATCAATAATAATTATTTGTTGTGAGTTTAAAATCATTTCTTCACATATTTGATTAACTTACCACCAAAATAAATATAAACACGTGACCTTCACCACTTAATTATTTTTCTAATCTATACTTTGATTACAAATATATTTTTTCTCAAAATAGTTCACTATAATAAAAATATCAAACAACATCAATAAATTGACTTGAATGAAATTCATCTTTCAAGTTCTGATATCAAAAATATATTATCTGTAGATAAAATATAAGAAGAATTATTTGTAATAATCCACTTATACAAAAAAAGGGGGCTTCAAATAATTCTAAGAGAAAAGTTTTAAAAGTTTATGACTATTTACCATTTGTAAACATTTCATTCCTTCACAAGAAAATTAATTTAGATAAGTTCTTGGATTTCATTTTCAAATTAGGGGAATATTTGCTATGTAGGTAGGTCAATTGATTTTAACTAAATAAAAATATTTCCACTAAAATATCATTAACAGAGCAAGACCTGCTGAGGATTGTGCCAAGCGTGGAGGAAATATAGTGATTAATAGAGGAAGGCAGTTGTAGACATGCTAAGACCACATGTCTAGTTAAAGAAGCAAGGATTACAATTGACAGGAGTGTTTCTGTCATATTTTTAAAGAATTTTTGTACATATATTTATTTTCTGTCCTCAAAATCTTCATCAAGTGATGTAACATCAATTAAGAGAATATCAATGGTTATTATATTTAATTTTGAGATACTAAAAAAGTTTCCCTCATTTTCATTTTCATTGGTATGAACTTCAAACGCTTCCTTGATTTTTGTCTTATTTTTACATTCATTTCTTTATGTAAATATTTTCTTTTTTTTAAGCTTATTTTTTTTCTTTATTAATTACACTTTATTCACTTTGTATCCCCCCTGTGGTTCAGTCTCAGGAAAGACCCCTGTGCTCAGATTTTTTGGTTTTGTTGCTCTCCTTGTGGAGTTCCTGTCCTCTCCAGATCTTACTGTTTCCCACTTCTTTCCTAAGATTCCCTGCACTCTGCCCAACAGTTGCCCATAAGTCTCTGCATCTGCGTTGATTCTCAGGTGTTACAACTGGCTCATCTCTGAGCTTTTCCCCCAAACTGTATTTTAGTTTATTGTTCTTATCTGCAATTGTGGTGCATACATTCTCTAATTACCCATGTATTATGGTGATTATTAATTCACTTAACCCATAAATATTAACTAGAATAACATAATTAAGGAAATGAATTCATTATCACATTATTATTATTTTCTAATATTTTGTAAAGTATCTGCATTTATGTATGTGTAAGTACATTTGCAGGAATGTATGAGAATGTATGACAAAATACATGTTTAAAGGTCAATGGATGGAGTAGCTCCTCTGGTTTTACCATGTAGATTCATGTGATTGAGCTTAAGCCATCAGACTTGGGAGCGAACACCTTTACCTAATGGTGTATACTTTGTTTGCATGGATTATGATTTATATTTTAGTAAAGTCAGTAGCTCAATCTCTATAATTGTGATATCTTATTTTCCATCAGGTGTCACGAACTTCACACTCCATTTAGCATTAAGCAGCTTTATATTAAGGAATAAAAGGCAGAAATACTTTCTTGCTTACCTGTACAGAGCCCTCATGGCAACAAGTAACTTGTCAAATTTGTGGTTACACAGTACACGCTCTCCTGAATCCTGTCATCCTCAAATGCAGTTCAAAGTTTGCACCCACCAATGGTTTGTTTGGTATTCATTGGGCACTGTACTCAGGTTCTGATATTGAGCTGAATTCTATTAATTTGTAGTATTTAAGTTAAAGAAGGAATGATACTTTCGTGATAATAACGTAAGAAGTTGTGGCATTTCAATTTCATGTTATTTTGGTGATGTACTATAGAATATGTTCATTGAGTTTAGTACAATTCTAATCATACCTATCTACTTAGATATTCATTTATATATTTCCATACAGGTTTCCAAGAATTTCCTAAATTATACCTCATGTATATTTTTATTGTTATCATTTACTACAATGTTTATACCCAAGCTATGGTCCCCTCCCTCTTCTCCTCACAATCCCACTCTCCCTCCCTCTCTTTTTTCCCTCTATACCCCTCCTCTAGTCCAGTGATAGGAAAGGACCTCCTCCCCTTCTATTTGACCCTAGCCTATCAGGTCTCATCAGGACTGGTTGCATTGTCTTCCTCTGTGGCCTGCCAAGGCTGCACTCTTCAGGGAGCAGTAATCAGAGAGACTGCCACTGAGTTCATAGCAGAGAAAGCTCCTGCTCCCCTTACTAAGGACCCCACTTGGAGACTGAGTCTATGTGATTACATTCTGAGCCAGGTTTTTAGGTCCTCTACATGCCTTGACCTTGGATGGAGTATAATTTTCTTGCAACTGGGACTCCCAGTCTCAGGCACCCTTGTGTCCACCAATCAGCCTGGGAAAGTGATCGGGACGCACAGACTTGCTGCTCCAGCCCCGAGACCCAAAGCCACGTTACCCGGGATTTCTGGCTGGGCAGCCTAGAGTGGACCCGACCGATTTCCACGCGGTGGGAGCCTCCCCTCACCTGGGAAACACGATTGCTGTAGTTTTAGGGCCCAGAGTTCAGTCTGCTGGTCGCTGCATGGAGGAGAGTGCTGTCCCGCTTCTCAGACACAGTGCTCTCCCAGCGCCGCCATCTTGGCTCAAATTTTGTGGCATATAAGCTTTTGTAGTATGACCTAATGATTGTTTGGATTTCCTCAGTATCTGTTGTTTTGTCCCCCTTTTCATTTCTGATTTTGCTGATTTGGATAGTTTTTCTCTGCCTTTTAGTTAGTTTGGCTAAGGGTTTCTCTATCTTGTTGATTGTCTCAAAGAATCAGCTCTTGGTTTCATTGATTCTTTGAATTGTTTTATTTTTTTCTAATTGATGGATTTCAGCCCTGATTTTGATTATTTCCAGCTCTCTGCCCCTTTTGGGGTGTATCGGCTTCTTTTTTTTTTTTTTTTTTTTTTCCTAGGGCTTTCAGTTGGAACATTAAGTTGCTTGTTTGAGATGTTACAAATTTCTTCTTGAAGGCAATTAGTACTACAAATTTTTCTTTGAGCACTGCTTTCATTGTGTCCCATAAATTAGGGTATGTTGTACCTTATTGTCATTAAATTCTAGGAAATCTTTAATTTCTTTCTTTAACACAGTAGTCATTGAGTAGAAAGTTGTTCAGTTTCCATGTGTGTATAGGCTTTTTGTTATTCCATTGTTGTTGAGGTGCAGCTTTAGTCCAATGTAATCAGATAGAATACAGGGGATTATTTCAATTTTCTTGTATCTGTTAGCTTGTTTTGTGACCAACTCTATAGATGTCAACATAAAACCAGATACTCTAAATTGATTAGAAGAAAGAGTAGAGAACAGCCTAGAACTCATTGGCACAGGAGACAACTTTCTGAACAGAACACCAATAGCACAGTTTCTAAGAGGAACAATCAATAAATGGGACCTCATGAAACTGAAATGCTTCTGTAAAGCAAAGGACACTGTTGTCAGAAAAAAAAAAGGACTGCCTACAGACTGGGAAAGGATCTTCACCAATCCTATATCTGAAAGAGGGCTAATATCCAGAATATATAAAGAAACAATTTAAAAAGCAATAAATCAAGCAATTCAATTTAAAAAATGGGGTACGGAGCTAAACAGAGAATTCTCTGTAGAGGAATATAGAATGGCAGAGAAACACTTAAAGAGATGCTCAACATCCTTAGCCATCAGGGAGATGCAAATCAAAATGACCCTGAGATTTCACCATGCATCCATCAGAATGGCTAAGATCAAAAATTCAAGTGACAACACATGTTGGAGAGGTGGTGGAGAATTGGGAACCCTCCTCCATTGCTGGTGGGAACCTAAACTTGTACAACCACTTTGGAAATCAACCTGGCGCATTCTCAGACAATAAGGAAAGGTGCTTCTTCAAGATCCAGCTATACCATTCCTAGGCATATATCCAAAAGATGCTCAAGTACACAAGGACTTTTGCTCAACCATGTTTGTAGCACCATTTTCAGGCAAATGGTGGGACCTAGAAAAGATCAACCTGAGTGAGGTATCCCAGATGCAGGAAGACACACATGGTATATCCTCACTTATAAATGGGTACTAGACTTACCAAAGAAGATAAACAAGAAAGAGGAGCCATGGGTAAGATGATCAATCCTCACTTAGAAAGACAAATGGGATGGATATTAGAAGTAGGAGAAACAGGACAGAAGCCTACCGCAGAGGACCTCTGAAAGGTAACAGTGTATCAAAGCAGATGCTGAAACTCGTAACCAAACCTTTGGCAGAGTAACAGGAATCATATGAAAGAAGGGGGAATTAATATTACCTGGGAGGACAGGAACTCCACAAGGACCAAATATATCTGGGCACAGGGGTCTCATATGAGACTGATTCTCCAACCAAGGACCATGTATGGATACAAACTAGAACTCCTGCTCGGATGTAGACCATGGTAGCTCAGTCTCCAAGTGGGTACCCTAGTAAGAGGAACTGGCACTATTTCTAACATGAACTCAGTGGCTGGCTCTTTCACCTCCCCTCCAACCCCCAAGGGAGGAGCATCCTTGGTAAGCCACAGAGGAGGATGTGGCAGCCAGTCCTGAAGATACCTGATAAGCTAGGGTCAGCTAGAAGGGGAAGAGGATCTCCCCTATCAGTGGACTTCGAACGGGGCAGGGAGGAGATGAAGGAGGGAGGGTAGAATTGGGAGGGAATGTGGGAGGAGCCAAGGCTGAGATACAAAGTAAATAACCTGTGATTAATATAAGAAATAAAAATTATAAAAAAGAATAAATAATTAACTTCAATAAAATAATATACGTAAAACTGATCATTCAGTGATTTTCTATAACACATATTCAACTAGTTAATTATAATTATCAGTAGTTTAAAGGATTAAATTAAAGGTCATACTTAGTTTTATCTGTTTACAGGATCTTAAGTATAAATATTCTTATATTAAACATGAATTCTTGTATTTAATATTGCTTTAGAATACTACAAGCAAAATTTCAAACATTAAAACCTAATCACCTAAATATTAATCATTATTTTTGCTTTTATAAATTATTATTTTCAGTAGTATATAATTTTAGTCTAGAGCCCTTATGAAACATTAATAAATTTATATTGTACAAGCTAATTCCTTTCTGAATTGCTGATCATTTATCTCAAAAGTAAAGTGCTAATAAGTACAAGAAATATCCTATTGGTGTGTCACTACATATTCATAGGTCACCTTTTTTTGTAGAATTTTTCCATTGTTTAATATTCTTTTTTTTCACAATTTATTCATTATATATCTCAATTTAACCCCCTCCCTCAACTCTCCCAAGTCTACCCTCCCTCCCTCTTCCCCCATCCTCTTCCCCTAGTCCACTGGAAGAGTGAGTTCTCCACTATTGCCATTTTCCCATAGCTAGTTAATTCTCATCAGAACTGCCTGGATCCTCTTAATCATGGCTTGGCAAGGTTGCATCATCAGGTGATCAATGAGCAGTCAACTAAGTTCATGAGAGAGGCAATCGCTGACCCTCTCACTTGGAGATCCACATGAGCTGCCAATCGGCCACGTCAGGGAAGGGAGTATCCATCCATGGTCCTCCATTGGTGCATCAGTCTCTGAAGAACTCCCTGGGATCTTTTAGTGTTTTTTTTTTGTTTTTGTTTTTTTTTTTTTGTCTCCTTGTGTTACACCAACAAACCAAATTATCCAAATAAAAAATGGGGTACAGAACTAAGCAAAGAATTCTCAATAGAGAAATATCGAATGGCAGAGAAACCCTTAAAGAAATGCTCAGAATCCTTAAGTCATCAGGGAAATGCAAATCAAAACAACTCTGAGATTCCATCTTACACCCATCAGAATGGCTTAGGTTAAAAACTCAAGAGACAACACATGCTGGAGAGAATTTGGAGAAAGGAGAACCCTCCTTCATTTTTGGTGGGAGTGCAAATTTGTACAGCCACTTTGGAAAACAATCTACACACTTCAGGTAACTGGAAATAGCACTACCTCAAGATCCCATTATACAACTCCTGGGAATATATCCAGAATGACTCACCATTCAATAAGGACATTTGCTCAACTATGTTCATAGCATCGTTATTTGTAATAGCCAGTCTGGAAATGACCTAGATGTCAATCAGTGGAGAAATGTATACAGAAATTGTGGTACATCTACACAACAGAATACTACACAGCTATCAAAAACAAAGAAATCATGAAATATGTCATCATTCTATAGATGGATTCATTGGAAATCTATAAAAAGACCTTTTTTAGGGAATTTCATTGATTTTTTTTCTTTTTTAATTTTCCTTTTTTATATTAATTACTGTTTATTCACGTTGTATCCAAGCTGAAGCCCATTCCCTCATTCCCTCCTAATACCATGCTCCCTCTCTCATCTCCTCCTAAGCCCCTCTGATAAGCTAGGGTCAGATGTAAGAGGACCAGGACCTCCCCTATCACTGGACTTGGAGAGGGATATAATTAGCTACAGTATTGGAGTTACAGTCAGTTCTGAGTTGCAATATTGGTGCTAGAAGTCAAACCTGGGCTCTTTGGGAAAGCAAAGTTGTTCTCTTTTTGCTGAGCCATCTCTCCAACCATAAGCTTTTCTTATTTTGTTTTTGTTTTTGTTTTTGTTTATTATGCTTGAAGAATTAAAAAAAAAATATGGAGATGGCCTGGAAGCCTTGCACAGAGGTAGCCTATGGCAGTTCAGTGTCCAAGTGGCCTCCATAGTATGGGGACAGGGACTGTCTCTGACATGAACTGATTGGTCTGCTCTTTGATCACCAAACTGAGCGGGGAGCAGCCTAACCAGGCCACAAAAGAAGACAATGCAGACACTCCTGATGAGACCTGATAGACTAGGATCAGAGGGAAAGGGAGGAAGACCTCTCATATCACTAGACCGGGAGAGAAACAGGGGTGGGGAAGAGAGAGGGTGGGATTGGGAGGGGAGGAGAGAGGGTGGTACAGGGGGGATACAAAGTGAATAAACTGTAATAAATAAAAATAAAAATAATTAATAAAAAAAGATGCTCAGTGACAGGCCACAGATTTCCTTTATGGTATTAAAAAGGGAAAACGCAGTCTATACGGTATACTCTCAGCTATAGAAATTATATGTATAAATAGTAATTATAACTTACCAAAAATTAACCTTAAGATGACAGAGTTGTGATTTTTATTATATTCTGTTTTATTTTTATTACTTTTATATTTTATTGTATACTTTATGTTTTCTAATATACCTTTTTTAATAGTGAGAAGATATTTCTAAGGAGAATAACAAACACATACAGAAACTTAGAACTGAAAACCAATCATACTGTGCTGTACTCTAAATCTTGTCCCAATCTCCGTGCTTTATTTCCTTCTCTGTCTCCCCACCAGTGTTGGTTTCAATCCCTTCATTGTTGCCAGCATGTATATGGATGCAGGGCAACGGAATAGAAACAGCCTAGATGTCCATAAACCAATGAAATTATAATCAAAATATGGTGCTTTTATACAATGCATTTTTTCAGCTGTTAAGAAACACAAAATTATGAAAATTTCAGAAAAGTGATAGAGCTGAAAATAATTAGTTATGTAACCAAGTTCCAGAAAGATAAAGGTACTTGCATTGTTTTATATATGAACTTTAGTTTTGTACTTTTAGAGCTGTATATTTAAATCGGAGTTGGCCTGGAGGTCTGTAAATTTCTTTAATACTATGTTTAAGTAGTGAAACTCCATAGTTAATAAGTCACTTTCTAGTAAAGAAGCAATTTCAAGATACTTAAAGTCAAGGTTGTAAGATTATCTCCTCTTAATAGCCCTTATTATATACTCACATCATACCAGAAGCCATGAAATATCAAAGGCTTCATATCTAGAAATATCCATCCTTTCAAATCCTTCAATTAGATAATTATACATCATGTAATATATATATATATATATATATATAAAATACATACACCTTTTCTAAGATTGACCTCATAATTTCATAGAACATATCCTTTGTGGATCATTGCTTACTTAAAAAACGTAGTAAAACAGACCACAAAGCATTCGACAAGATTCAAATGCAAACGGCACAGACTAAGTAATTAATCAGGGAGGAATACAACTATTTGAAAATTATTGTTTCAAAGGCAATGCAAGTATGAACAAGAGAAAAATATGTACATAATTTTCTTACTCTGAAAAGAATGCTCATAGCCTTGTCTCTTGACTCTTGAAACCATTTATGAGATGGATGTGATAGTGCATATTCATCTGTCTGGTAGGATGTTGTACACAGCACTCTAACTTATCAAACACCAGGCACCAGCTTACAGCTACAAATGTCTGCTAACAAATGCTGTGCGTGCTGCGCTTCCAGAAAATAGTGAACAGTTTGTTATATTTGTATTTTGAGTTTCAGCATATGTGTAACATGTTGGGAAAAGAGGAACACGATCAGTTTGAATCTGTCTCAAGACTTTATATACTCCATAAATGCATGGGCAAACTGAGGGAGGCAGCAGAGTTCTAAACGATAGACTCTGAAACATTCAGTGAATATGATCGTAGAGTGACTTTTTTTCTTAATTTCGTTGTTATGGTTTGGGGTATAAATATATCCCTGGGGTTCAAGTGTGGGGTTTCATCTCCATGGGTACAGCACTCAGATGTAAGTCCGTTTGAAGTTGGTGCCTTATTATGAGCACAACATGTTTCTTTTCTGCCCGAATTTCATTTCTAATATCTTTTAAAATAAATTTTGATTTTATTAATGATCCAGGAATTACTCTTCCCTTGAAATCTAACTAATATATAATGTTGCTACAAAGCTAGCACAGAAAAAAAGGAAAAAAAAGAAATAAAATTCTCCCATTTCTGTGAACCATAAAAATAAAAATAAAAAAAAATGTCTTCTCAAATTCATTCTCCCCTATATAGATGACAAATTAAAAGGAGATAGATGAGGAAGCAAAAGTGAGCTCCCTGGAATAGTGGTTTCTTCTTAGAGGCCATTCTAGAGATAAAAATTAAAAATGCTTGGGGACAGGAACCTAAACAGGACCAATCCCTATAACTTGGGGATCCTAAACATCAGCTAGCACAGAGTCTCTTTAGTAAATTCTAGTGTTAGGGTCTGTCTCTCTGATGAGAATCTGCTGTTAGTTTCACTCTGTCTTCATTTCAGCTTCTGTAATTACTGGAATTTCAATTATTTCTAAGTCCCAGGCAACAGGTTCAGAAATCTCCTAAATAACCACCCACATTCACTCTTGGTTCACTTTTGGAATTTCTTTATGATTCAAGACTGCCACAGTCATAATTATTAATTTCTTCCTATAAGAGCTCCTCTCTACTTCCTCTATTTTATTTTAGTAATCTCCAGTAAATTTAATTCCTCAAGAGAGTAGTTTCCTGTAAAAAAATACTTGGTTAAAAATTGTTTGATTATACAACATAGGACAAACCCACTAAAATCTGTTCACCTAAAGAAACTAAGCAAGAGAGAGGACCCTAACTAAAATGCTCAATCCCCATCCTGAAAGGCAAAGAGGATGGACATCAGAAGAAGAAAACAGGAAACAACCTAGGAACCTTCTACAGAGGGCTTCTGAAAGCCAGAAGAAGAAAACAGGAAACAAACTAGGAACCTGGCACAGAGGGCCTCTGAAAGCCTCTGCCCTACAGACTATCAAGGCAGATGCTGAGCCTGATGGGCAACTGTTGGGCAGAGTGAATGGAATTTTATGTAAGAAGTGGGAAATAGTAAGATCTGGAGAGGACAGGGTCTCCACACGGAGAGCAACAGAACAAGAAAATTTGAACACAGGGAACTTCCCAGAGACTCATACTCCAACCAAGGACTATTCATGGAGATAACCTAGAACCCCTGCACAGATGTAGCCCAAGGCAGTTCAGTGTCCAAGTGGGTGCCATAGTAATGGGAAGAGGGACTACCTCTGACATAATCTGATTGGCCTGCTCTTTGATCACCTCCTCCTGTGGGGGGAGCAGCCTTACCAGGCCACAGTAGAGGACAATGCAGCCACCTTTGATGTGAACTGATAGACTAAGATCAGAAAGGAGAGGAGAACCTCCCCTATCAGTGGACTTGGGGAGTGGCATGCATGCAGAAAGGGGAGGGAGGGTAGGATCAGGAGAGGAGGAGAGAGGGGCTTATGGGGGGATACAAAATGAATAAAGTGTAATTAATAAAAAAATTGTTTGATTATTACATGAGCTAAATTGAAAAATAGCACACTAATTTTAAATTTATCTTTAGTTATGAATTATATTTAATATGAAGTCTGAAGTTAGATATTGATAAGTCTATATGTAATATAGGTATGAATTTTAGGTGTGTTTGATTATATCTGAATCTGAAGCAACCTCAGATTCAAAAGTAATCTCAGATGCCACCATTGTAATTATAACTGTGGGTCATGTCATACAATGTGAGCTATTGATACAACTATTCTGTTGTTTAATCTTACAGGTGTTGTAATCTATTTGACATTGCAACACTGCAGCCATGGGACTGGACTTAATTCTATAGAACACATCTTTTACATTTAAAACAACAACAACAACAAAAAGACTGAGATAAATGTATTAAAAAAAATGCAATCAATTGGGAGCACATTGCAAAAATATAAGGGAATTTAATGAGATGAAAACACAATAATATTAGTTATAAAATTGTAAGTAATAAAGTATAAAATGTTCATAAGAGAGATAGGTCTGAGGTTCTCTTTTTTTGTTGGGTCTTTGTGTGGTTTAGGTATCAGGGTGACTTTGTGTTCATAGAATGAGTTTGGTAATGTACCTTCTGTTTCTATTTTGTGGAATAGTTTGAGGAGAATTGGTGTTAGCACTTCTTTGAAGGTCTGGTACAATTCCACGCTGAAACCATCTGGCCCAGGGATTTTTTTTGGAGGGGAGACTGTGAATGACTGCTTCAATTTCCTTGGGGGATATAGGGCTATTCAGTCTTTCTACCTGATCTTGACTTAATGTTGGAAGATGGAATCTATCAAGAAAATTGTCCATTTCATTTAGGTTTTCAAATTTTGTGGCAAATAGGCTTTTGTAGTATGACCTAATGATTGTTTGAATTTCCTCAGTATCTGTTGTTTTGTTACCCTTTTCATTTCTAATTTTGCTAATTTGGATAGATTCTCTCTGCTTTTTAGTTAGTTTGGCTAAGTGTTTGTCTATCTTGTTGATTTTCTCAAAGAACCAGCTTTTTCTTTCATTGATTCATTGAATAGTTTTATTTCTTTCTAATTGATTGATTTCAGCCCTGAGTTTAATTATTTCCAGCCGTCTGCTTCTCCTGGGCGTATGTGTTTTGTTTTGTTTTTTTTTTTCTAGGTTTTTTCAGTTGGGCCATAAAGGTGCTTGTATGTGATGTTACAAATTTCTTCGTGAAGGCACTTAGTGCTATAAATACTCAATAAAATGCTTGCAAACCGAATCCAAGAACACATCAAACATATCATCCACCATGACCAAGTAGGCTTCATCCCAGGCATGAAAGGGGGGTTCAACATACAGAAATCCATCAATGTAATCCACCACGTAAAAAAACTGAAGGAGAAAATCCACATGATCATCTCCTTAGATGCTGAAAAAGCATTTGACAAAGTCCAACACAGTTCATGTTTAAAGTCTTGGGGAGATCAGGGATACAAGGCACATATCTAAACATAGTAAAGGCAATACACAGCAAGCCTATAACCAATATCAAACTCAATGGAGAGAAACTGAAATCAATCCCACTGAAATCAGGGACAAGACAAGGCTGCCCACTCTCTCCATACCTCTTCAACATAGTACTTGAAGTCCTAGCCAGAGCAATAAGACAACGAAAGGAGATCAAGGGGATACAAATCAGAAAGGAAGAGGTCAAAGTGTCACTATTCGCAGATGATATGATAGTATATATGAGCAAACCCAAAAATTCAACCAGAGAACTCCTCCAGCTGATAAACACCTTCAGCAAAGTGGCAAGATACAAAATCAACTCAAAAAAATCAGAAGCACTCCTGTATACCAAAGACAAAAGGGCCAAGAAAGTAATTAGGGAAACAACACCCTTCACAATAGCCACTAATAACATAAAGTACCTTGGGGTGACACTAACCAAGCAAGTGAAAGACCTGTTTGAGAAAAACTTCAAGTCTCTGAAGAAAGAAATTGAAGAAGATATCAGAAGATGGAAAGATCTCCCGTGCTCATGGATTGGTAGGATTAACATTGTGAAAATGGCCATACTGCCAAAAGCAATCTACAGATTCAATGCAATTCCCTTCAAAATAACAACTCAATTCTTTACAGACCTTGAAAAAAAAGATTCTCAGCTTCATATGGAGAAACAAAAAACCCAGAATCTCCAAAACGATCCTGTACAACAACAGATCATCTGGAGGTATCTCCATCCCCGATCTCAAGCTGTACTACAGAGCAATAGTAATAAAAACTGCATGGTATTGGCATAAAAACAGAAAGGAGGATCAATGGAACTGAATAGAAGACCCAGAAATAAACCCACACACCTATGAATACTTGATTTTTGACAAAGAAGTCAAAACCATTCAATGGAAAAAATGGTGGTGGCCCAACTGGATGTCTACATGCAGAAAAATGAAAATAGATCCATATTTATCACCCTGCACAAAACTAAAGTCTAAGTGGATCAAAGACCTACATAAAACCAGATACTCTAAGTCTGTTAGAAAAAAAGTGGGGAACAGCCTAGAACTCATTGGCACAGGAGACAACATCCTGAACAGAACACCAACAGCACAGGCTCTAAGAGCAACAATCAATAAATGGGACCTCATGAAACTGAAAAGCTTCTGTAAAGCAAAGGAGACCATCATCAAAACAAAACGACTGCCTACAGATTGGGAAAGAATCTTCACTAACCCTTTATTTGACAGAGGACTAATACCCAGTATATACAAAGAACTAAAGAAGCTGAAAAGTAGCAAACCAAGTATTCCAATTAAAAAATTGGGAACAGAACTAAACAGAGAATTCTCAACAGAGGAATATCGAATGGCAGAGAAACACTTAAGGAAATGCTCAACCTCATTAGCCGTCAGGGAAATGCAAATCAAAACGACCCTGAGATTTCACCTCACACCCATCAGAATGGCCAAGACCAAAAATTCAAGTGACAATACATGCTGGAGAGGTTGTGGAGAAAGGGGAACCCTCCTCCACTGCTGGTGGGAATGTAAACTGGTACAACCACTCTGGAAATCTATCTGGCACTTTCTCAGACAATTAGGAATAGTAGTTCTTCAAGACCCAGCTATAACACTGCTAGGTAAATACCCAAACTTTGCTCAAGTACACAAAAGGGATACTTGCTCAACCATGTTTATAGCAGCTTTATTTGTAATAGCCAGAACCTGGAAACTACCCAGATGTCCATCAACGGAGGAATGGATACAAAAATTGTGGTATTTTTACACAATGGAATACTACTCAGCAATCAAAAATGAAGAAATCATGAAATTTGCAGGCAAATGGAGGGATCTAGAAAAGTTCATTCTGAGTGAAATATTCCAGAAGGAGAAAGACAAACACGGTATATACTCACTTATATAGACCTATAAGATATGATAAACATAACGAAATCTATACACCTAAAAAAGATAATCAAGAGAGCGGACATGGGGTAAGATGATCATTCTTTGTTTAGAAAGACAGATGGGATGTGCATTGAACGTATGACAGAAGTCTACTGAAGGTATTTGAAAGACTCTAACTAGCAGTGTTTTCAAAGCATATACAAAGACTCATAACCAAACCTTTGGCAGAGTACAGGGAATCATATGAAAGAAGGGGAGTTAGTATGATGGGGAAAGGATAGGAGCTCCACAAGGACCAAATATATCTGGGCACAGGGTCTTTTCTGAGACTGACATTCAACCAAGGACCATGTATGGATATAACTTAGAACCTCTGCTCGGATGTAGCCCGTGGTAGCTCAGTAACCAATTGGTTTTCCATAGTAAGGGGAACAAGGACTATTTCTAACAGGAACTCAATGGCTGGTTCTTTGACCTACCCACCCCCCCAAGAAAGGAGCAGTCCTGTTAGGCCACAGAGGAGGAGCTTGCAGCCAGTCCTGAAGATACCTGATAAAACAGGATCAGATAAATGGGGAAGAGGTCCCCCCTTATCAGTTTTCTTGGAAAGGGGCACTGTGGAGATGAGGGAGGGAGGGTGGGATTTGGAGGGAATGAGGGAATGGGATACAGCTGGGATACAGAGTTAATAAAATGTAACTGATAAGAAAAAATAAAATTATAAAAAAAGAAACAATAAATTTTTGAATACATGAATTCTATGAATTCACAAAGAATAAAAGATATATAGTTTTATAAAATTCAAAGTTTCTTCCTGTTTTAAAATGTATTTTGAGGAAATCATATAGTAATTCTGAAATCCTAATTTGCATTCATAACATTGTCTACTATTGATGTAAAAAATAAATCTTACTGGTCACATAAATAAACAAATAAATAAATAAAGTATAAAATGATGGCATTTATAATGTTTATAATGTAACTCTGAAAGGTGATCGAGTTTTCTTTGGTTTTCTTAACATTTAATTCTGAAAGCAAAAACATTTTGGGCAGAGAATCTGAAGATCTGAAGACAGTACTACAATGTTATTTCATCCTTGTTTGTGGAAGATTTTTAGGTTTATGAAATAGTTTTATATGAGCACTCATCCTTAAATAAATTTTTCTAAACTATATGTCTTTACAGACTATATGCTTGAAACTCCTCAGTGGTTCAGTACATAGTGATGTTTTCTGTGCAAGAATGAAGATCTTGCTCCCAATATCTATTACTCTTTACAAAATATCATGCATGTGTGACTTTCTGCTTCTGGGATACCTCACTCAGGCTTATCTTTTCTAGTTCCCACCATTTGCCTGCAAATTTCATGATTTCCTGTTTTTTAGTAGCTGAGTAGTATGTCATTGTGTATATACTTACTAATATGTGGATATTAGATATATAATATAGGCCAAACATACTAAAATCTGTAGACCTAAGGAAGCTGGGCAAGAAAGAGCACCTTAGGTAAGCTCATCAATCCACACTCAGATAAGCAAACTGGACGGACATTGAAAGAGGGAGAAAATAGGGAATAGGACAGGAGCCTACCACAGAGGACCTCTGAAAGACTCTACCCAGCAGCGTTTCGAAGCAGATGCTGAGACTCATAGTCAAACTTTCGACAAGAGTGCAGGGAATCTTACGAAAGAAGGGAAGTTAGAAAGACCTGGAGAGGACAGAACCTCCACAAGGAGAGAAACAGAACCAAAAAATTCTGCGTCCAAGGGTCATGTCTGTGACTGATACTCCAACCAAGAACCATGCATGGAGATAACCTAGAACCCCTGCAGAGATGTAGCTAGCAGCAGCTCAGTCTCCAGTGGATTCCCTAGTAAGAGGAACAGGGACTGTCTCTGACATGAACTCAGTGGACTGCTCTTTGATCACTTCCCCCTGAAGGACTCTGCAGCCTTACCAGACCACAGAGGAATAGTGCAGCCAGTCTTGATGAGACCTGATAGACTAGGATTAGATGGAAAGGGAGGAGGACCTCCCCTATCAGTAGATTGGGGGAGTGGCTTCATAGAAGAAGAGGAAAGATGGGCGGGGTTGGGAGGGGATAAGGGAGGGGGGCTACAGCTGAGTGAATAAACAGAAAGAAAGAAAGAAAGAAAGAAAGAAAGAAAGGAAGGAAGGAAGGAAGGAAGGAAGGAAGGAAGGAAGGAAGGAAGGAAGGAAGGAAGGGAAAGAAAGACAGAAAGACAGATAGAAATTTCTTATTTTAAAAATAAAATAAGAAATAAACAATTCCATGCTAAAAAAAATTTTCCTATGCAAACTGAATCAAGAGCACATCAAAAAATAATTAATCACAATCAATTAATCTATTAAGAGATAGTAAAATATTTTAATATATGTTCATAAATATGTTATAAATGACTTAAATGAACTCAAGGGCAGAAAACACATGATAATAGCAGTAGAAACAAAAATAGGCTTTTGACAAGATCCAAAATATTCATATTAAAAGTTCTGAAAATGTTTGAAACAGAAAAAAGATGTTATCTCTCACAAAATGCAGCTTATATATGGTATGACTATGACCTATATTATATCAAATTGGGGAAATCTCAAAGCATTTCCTCTAAAAGCTAGAACAAGTCAAGCATATCTACTTTGTCCACTTTTATTTAATACTGTGCTAATGTCTTCACTAAAGAAATAAGAAAACAGAAAAATAAAAGGAAGGCAAATAAGAAACAAAAAATCAGAAGTAACTGCTGATTGAAACGTTCTATATGGGCACCTTGAAGACTCAACCAAAGGGCACATGAAACTCATACATACTTTCACTGAAATGGACAAATGCAAAGTCATCACACCTGTGAAACTAAATATACATGTGCACCCATGCAGACACACAAATAAATAGCAAACATTAAAATCCCTCTATACCAGGGACAAACATACTGAAAAAGGTATGTAGCAAACAATTCCATTCATAACAATCTCAAAAAAAAGCAACTAAAGCAAACAATATCTTGGAATAAACCTAACCAGGACATAAAATATTTCTACAATGACAACTTTAAAACACTCAAAAATATGAGAATATGAAATTTCTCATATGCTAATGGGTCAAAAGAATAAATATTGTGAAAATGTCCATCCCACCAAAGCAATCTACCAATACAATGCAATGCTAATAAAATTCAAATGACATTTTTCTCAGAAATGGGAAACAAAATTTTAAAATTCATATAGGAACACAAAAGTCCCCAGAAAGCAAAAGCAATCTTGAGCACAAAGAATACTGTGGTAGCTATCACCATAACTGATTTAAGGTTATATTAGAAAGACAGAATAAATGGGACATGTTACTGTCACAAAAACAGACACATAGATAGATGGAATGGAATAGAGGATCCAGATATAGGGTCACACAACTATAAGCAACTAATTTCTGGCAAAAACACTAAAACTACACATTAGAGGAAAGACATCTTAGGTAAAAGATGTTGGGACATCTTGGTATCTAAAAGTAGGAGAAGGTACAAAACCTTTCTCCTTTTGTACAAAAACCAACTGCAAATAAATGAAGGAGTTCAATATAAGACCTAAAACCCTGACATTTTTAAAAGAAAAATTCAATACATATCAACATACAAGTGTAGTTAGTGACTTTCTGAGGACTCTGAAGGCTTAGGAAATCAAACATAACTGGAGAACATGATCTCATGATATTAGAGTATTTCTATACAGAAGAAATTGTCAGTCAATTAAAAGGGACAGCTTATAGATCTGAATAAATTTCTGGTAGCCTATCCAGGAGATAATTAGAATGCAGAATAAATAAGATAATAAATTACAAAAAAAGAGGAAAATAGAAATCCCAATGATAAAAATGGTCTATGAATAGATCTTGAGAAAAAGGTACAAATCATCATTAAACACAGCAACTACTATTCAACATCATTAGCCATTAGGAAAATATCAATTAAAACTACGTTGAAATACCAAGTCATCTTGGTCATAATAATTGACAGCATTGACAATAATTGTGAGTAAGGTATTAGCTGTTGGTGTGATTGGAACCTGGGAATTTAGCATTGGAATTTAGTATGCACATTTATTAACAATTACAATTATACCAAGCATATGAACAAGCTGTGATTCTAGCATGCTACCAGAAGCACCCCACAACTTACCACAGATACACTAGCTCTTTTATTGCAACTCTAAATACAGTAGCTAGGATATGGAATCAGCTCAGATGGCCTTCAATTCTGAGTGTATAAAGATTGTCATATCAGTAAAAATGGAATTTTATTCAATTGTAAATAAATTAAAATTTTTGTTTAATAAAAAGATGGAGCGGTGAAATATTATACCAAGTCGGATAGGCCAGGCCCAGCAAGCTGAATTCTGTGTGCTTTCTTATATATCTATATTAATGTTGAATTTTTTATATTTGTGTGTTTAATTTGGAATTTCTAGATAAATTAGGAATCTCAAATTGCCCCATGGTTAGATAGTAAGGCTCTCATAGACAGAAGTGAATTATAGGACACATGGAAGATTAAAGTTTGAGTAACTTATGCTGGTGTTAAAAACTTACAAGGAATATGAGAAAACAAGGAGAGGAGAAACGTGGTTAGGAAGTGACTTACATCCCTCAATGGAGGAATGGATAAAAAAATTGTGGTATATTTACACAATGCAATACTACTCAGCAATTAAAAACCAGGAAATCATGAAATTTGCAGGCAAATGGTGGAATCTAGAAAATATCATCCTGAGTGAGGTTTCCCAGAAGCAGAAAGACACACATGGTATATACTCACCTATAAGTGGATACTAGACTTATAATAAACATACTAAAATCCATACACATAAAGAAGCTAAACAAGAAAGAGGACCCATGGGTAAGATGATCAATCCTCACTTAGAAAGATAAATGGGATGGTCATTGGAAGTAGGAGAAAACAAGAAACAGGACAGGAGCCTACCATAGAGGGCCTCTGAAAGACTCTACTGAGTAGTGTATCAAAGCAGATGCTAAGATTCAAAACGAAACCTTGGGCAGAATGCAGGGAATCATATGAAAGAAGGGGGAGTTAGTAAGACCTGGAAAGGACAGGAGCTTCACAAGGACCAAATATATTTGGGCACGGAGGTCTTATATGAGACTGATTCTCCAACCAATTACCATGTATGTATATAACCTAGAACCCCTGCTCATATGTAGCCCATGGCAGCTCAGTCTCCAAGTGGATACCCTAGTAAGGGGAACAGGAACTGTCTCTGACATGAACTCAGTGACTGGCTCTTTGACCTTTTCCCCTCCCTGCTAGGAAGAAGCAGCCTTGCTAGGCCACAAAGGAGGACATTGCAGCCAGTCCTGATGAGACCTGATAAACTAAGGTCAGATGGAAGGATAGGTGGTACTCCCCTATCATTGGACTTAGAGAGGGGCAGGGAGGAGATGAGGGAGGGGGTGGGATTGGGAGGAAATGAGAGAGGGATCTACAGCTGGGATACAAAGTAAATAACCTATAATTAATATAAAAAATAAAAATTGATGGATTTCCATATATTGAACACCCTTGCATGCCTGGGATGAAGCCTACTTGGTCATGGTAGATGATATATATATATTTTTAAACCAAGAAACTTTACAGTTTTTAATATTTTTTTTTAACAAAGGAGGATTCATTTTGCTCACAATATCAGACGGTATAGCCCATGATTGCTTGGAACCATGTCCTTTTTTTTTTTTTTAAAAGTTTTTTTCATTATTATTTTTTTATTTTTATTAATTACACTTTATTCACTTTGTATAAGCCCCTCCTTCCTCCCGTCCTAATCCCACCCTCCCATCCCCTTCTTCACCCATGCACCTTCCCAAGTCCACTGATAGGGGAGCTCCTCCTCTCCTTCCTTCTGATCTTAGTCTATCAGATCTCATCAGGAGTGGCTGCATTGTCATCTTCCATTGCCTGGTAATGCTGCTCCCCCTTCATGGGGAAGTGATCAAAGAGCAGGCCAATCAGATTATGTCAGAGGCAGTCCCTCTTCCCATTACTATGTAACCCACTTTGACACTAAACTGCCATGGGCTGGGGTTCTAGGTTATCTCCATGCATTGTACTTGTTTGGAGAATGAATCTCTGGGAAGAACCCTGTATTCAAATTTTCTTGTTCTGTTGCTCTCCTTGTGGAGTTCCTGTCCTCTCCAGATCATACTATTTTCCACTTCTTACATAAGATTCTATGCACATTGCCCAACAGTTGGCCATAAGTCTCAGCATCTGTTTTGATAGTCTGCAGGGCAGAGCCTTTCAGAGGTCCTCCATGGTGGGTTTCTAGCTTGTTTCCTGTTTTCTTCTTCTTCTGATGTCCATCCTCTTTGCCTTTCAGAATGGGGATTGAGCATCACAGTCAGGGCCCTCCCTCTTGATTAGTTTTTTTTTAGATGTACAGATTTTAGTAGGTTTATCCTATATTATATGTCTATATGAGTGAGTATATACCGTGTGTGTCTTTCTGCTTCTGGAACAGCTCACTCAGGATGATCCTTTCCGGTTCCCACCATTTACCTGCAAATTTCTTTTCTTTTTTTTTTTTTTTTTTTTGAATTTTAGTTTTTTCTTATCAGTTACATTTTATTAACTCTGTATCCCAGCCGTGTCCCGATCCCTCATTCCCTCCCAGTCCCTCCCTCCCTCCATCATCTCCACCGTGCCCCTATCCAAGTCCACTGATAGGGAGAGACCTCCTCCCCATTCATCTGATCCTGTTTTATCAGGTATCTTCAGGACTGGCTGCAAAGCGCTCCTCTATGACCTAACAGGATAGCTCTTCCCTTGGGGGTGGGGAGGCCAAAGAGCCAGTCATTGAGTTCCTGTTAGAAATAGTCCTTGTTCCCCTCACTTTGGGAAACCAATTGGTTACTGAGCTACCACAGGCTACATCTGAGTGGAGGTTCTAGGTTATATCCAGACATGGTCCTTGGTTGAATGTCAGTCTCAGAAAAGACCCTGTGCCCAGATATATTTGGTCCTTGTGGAGCTCCTATCCTTTCCCCATCAGACTAACTCCCCTTCTTTCTTATGCTTCCCTGTACTCTGCCAAAGGTTTGGTTATGAGTCTTTGCTTTGAAAACATTGCTAGTTAGACTCTTTCAGCTGCACTCAGTAGACTCCTGTCATATGTTCAATGCACATCCCATCTGTCTTTCTTAATGAGGATTGATCATCTTACCCCATGTCTGCTCTCTTGATTATCTTTTTTAGGTGTATAGATTTCGTTATGTTTATCATATCTTATAGGTCTATATAAGTGAGCATATACTGTGTTTGTCTTTCTCCTTCTGGGATATTTCACTCAGAATGATCTTTTCTAGATCCCACCATTTGCCTGCAAATTTCATAATTTCCTCCTTTTTGATTGCTGAGTAGTATTCCATTGTGTAAAAATACCACAATTTCTGTACCCATTCTTCCGTTGATGGACATCTGGGTTGTTTCCAGGTTCTGGCTATTACACATAAAGCTGCTATAAACATGGTTGAGCAAGTATACCTTTTGTGTACTTGAGCAAACTTTGGGTATATATATCTAGCAGTGGTATAGCTGGGTCTTGAGGAACCCCTATTCGTAATTGTCTTAAAAAACGCCAGATAGATTTCCAGAGTGGTTGTACCAGTTTACATTCCCACCAGCAGTGGAGAAGGGTTCCCCTTTCTCCACAACCTCTCCAGCATGTGTTATCACTTGAGTTTTTCATCTTGGCCATTCTGATGGGTGTAAGGTGATATCTCAGGGTTGATTTGATTTGCATTTCCCTGATGGCAAATGAGGATGAGCATTTCTTTAAGTGTTTCTCTGCCATTCAATATTCCTCTGTCGAGAATTCTCTGTTTAGCTCTGTTCCCCATTTTTTAATTGGATTACTTGGTTTGCTGCTTTTTACTTTCTTTAGTTCTTTGTATATACTGGATATTAGTCCTCTGTCAGATAAAGGGTTAGTGATGATTCTTTCCCAATCTGTAGGCAGTCGTTTTGTTTTGATGACAGTGTCTTTTGCTTTACAGAAGCTGTTCAGTTTCGTGAGGTCCCATTTATTGATTATTGCTCTCAGAGCCTGTGCTGTTGGTGTTCTGTTCAGGAAGTTGTCTCCTGTACCAATGAGTTCTAGGCTGTTCCCCACTTTTTTTTTCAATTGATTTAGAATATCTGGTTTTATGTTGAGGTCCTTGATCCACTTTGACTTTAGTTTTGTGCAGGGTGATAAATATAGATCTATTTTCATTTGTCTGCATGTAGACATCCAGTTGGTCCAGCACCATTTGTTGAAGATGCTGAGTTCTCTGGTTGAATTTTTGGGTTTGCTCATATATACTATCATATCATCTGCGAATAGTGACACTTTGACCTCTTCCTTTCTGATTTGTATCCCCTTGATCTCCTTTAATTGTCTTATTGCTCTGGCTAGGACTTCAAGTACTATGATGAAGAGGTATGGAGAGAGTGGGCAGCCTTGTCTTGTCCCTGATTTCAGTGGGATTGATTTCAGTTTCTCTCCATTGAGTTTGACGTTAGCTATAGGCTTGCTGTATATTGCCTTTACTATCTTTAGGTATGTGCCTTGTATCCCTGATCTCTCCAAGACTTTAAACATGAATGGGTGTTGGACTTTATCAAATGCTTTTTCAGCATCTAAGGAGATGATCATGTGGTTTTTCTCCTTCAGTTTTTTTATGTGGTGGATTACATTGATGGATTTCCATATGTTGAACCACCCTTGCATGCCTGGGATGAAGCCTACTTGGTCATGGTGGATGATATCTTTGATATGTTCTTGGATTCGGTTTGCAAGTATTTTTTGAGTATTTTTCATCAATGTTTATAAGAGAGATAGGTCTGAAGTTCTCTTTTTTTGTAGGATCTTTGTGTGGTTTAGGTATCAAGGTGACTGTGGCTTCATAGAATGAGTTTGGTAGTGATCCTTCTGTTTCTATTTTGTGGAATAATTTGAGGAGAATTGGAGTTAGCACTTCTTTGAAGGTCTTGTAGAATTCTGCGCTGAAGCCATCTGGTCCAGGGCTTTTTTTGAGGGGAGACTGTTAATGACTGCTTCAATTTCCTTGGGATATATAGGACTATTCAGTCTGATCTTGACTTAGTTTTGGTAGATGGACTCTTTCAAGAAAATTATCCATTTTATTTAGATTTTCAAATTTTGTGGCATATAGGCTTTTGTAGTATGACCTAATAATTGTTTGGATTTCCTCAGTGTCTGTGGTTATGCCCCCATTTTCATTTCTGATTTTGCTGATTTGGATAGTTTCTCTCTGCTTTTTAGTTAGTTTGGCTAAGTGTTTGTCTATCTTGTTGATTTTCTCAAAGAACCAGCTTTTTGTTTCATTGATTCTTTGGATAGTTTTATTTGTTTCTAGTTGATTGATTTCAGCCCTTAGTTTGATTATTTCCAGCCGTCTGCTCCTCTTGGGTGTATCTGCTTCTTTTTTTTCTAGGGTTTTCAGTTGGGCCATTAAGTTGTTTGTATGTGATGTTACGAATTTCTTCTTGCAGGCACTTAGTGCTATAAATTTTCCTCTGAGCACTGCTTTCAATGTGTCCCATAAATTTGGGTATGTTGTACCTTCCTTTTCATTGAATTCTAGGAAATCTTTAATTTCTTTCTTTATTTCTTCCTTAACCCAGCTCTCATTGAGTAGTAAGTTGTTCAGTTTCCGTGTGCGTGTTGGCTTTTTGTTGTTTCTGTTCTTGTTGATGCCTAGCTTTAGTCCATAGTGGTCAGATAGTATACAAGGGATTATTTCAATCTTTTTGTCTCTGTTGAGGCTTCCTCTGTGACCCACTATATGGTCTATTTTGGAGAAGGTTCCATGCAGTGCTGAAAAGAAGGTGTACTCTTTTGAGTTTGGGTGAAACCATCTGTAGACATCTATTAGGTCCATTTGATTTAGGGATTCTGTGAGTGCTTTTATTTACCTATTTGGTGTCAGTCTAGTTGATCTGTCCCTTGATGAGAGTGGAGTGTTGAAGTCTCCCACTATTACGGTATTAGGATCAATGTATGATTTAAGCTTTAATAATGTTTAATTTACGAATGTTGGTGCTCTTGTATTTGGGGCATAGATATTCAAGACTGTGATGTCCTCTTGGTGGATTTTTCCTTTGATGAGAATATAGTGGCCCTCCTTATCTTTTTTGATTATCTTGGGTTGAAAGTCTATTTTATTAGATATTACGATGGTTACTCCAGCTTGTTTTCTGGAACCATTTGCTTGAAAAACAGTTTTCCAGCCCTTTACTCTTAGGTAGTGTTTATCTTTGCTACATAGGTGTGTTTCTTGGATGCAACAGAATGTTGGATCCTGTTTCCGTAACCATTCTGTTAGTCTGTATCTTTTTATTGGTGAGTTGAGTCCATTGATATTGATAGATAATAGTGACCAATGCATGTTAGTTCCTTTTGTAATGGAGTCGGTGATCTAACCCTGTTTCACTGCTTGTTGTCTTTTCATTTTTGTTGAGATATTATCTGTATGCCCTTTTTTTCTTGGGTGAATTTGTTTTCATTGGATTGGAGTTTTCCTTCTAGTATCTTCTGTAAGGTTGGTTTGCTGTGTAGATATAGCATAAATTTAGTTTTGTCCTGGAAAATTTTGTTTTCTCCATGTATGTTGATTGAAAGCTTTGCAGGGTGTAGTAGTCTGGGTCGACATTTGTGATCTCTTAGAGTCTCCATGATACTTGCCCAAGCCCTTCTGGCTTTCATAGTTTCTGATGAGAAGTCCGGTGTGATTCTGATAGGTCTACCTTCATATGTTACCTGGCCTTTTTCCCTTGCTGCTTTTAATATCTTTTCTTTGTTCTGTAGATTTAGTGTTTTGACTATGATGTGACGTGATGTGTTTCTTTTCTGGTCTAGTCTATTTGGAGTTCTGTAGGCCTCTTGTATATTTATGGACATCTCTTTCTTTAAGTTGGGAAAATTTTCTTCTATGATTTTCTTGAAAATATTTTCTGGACTTTGGAGCCTGGAGTCTTCTTTTTCATCAATTCCTATTATTCTTAGATTTTGTCTTTTCATAGCATCCTTGATTTCTTGGATATTTTATAATTGGAACTTTTCTGATTTTACTTTTTCTTTGAGAGAAGTATCAATTTCTGCAAGTGTGTCTTCAGCTTCGGAGATTCTCTCTTCCATCTCTTGTATTCTGTTGGTGACGCTTACTTTTGTGGTTCCTGATCTTTTCTCCAAGTTCTCCAGCTCAAGGGTTTTCTCATTTTGTGTTTTCTTTATTGATTCTAATTCTGTTTTCATGCCTTACACCATTTCTTTCATGTGTTTGAATTTGGATTCCTGTCTCTCTATGATGGCATTTATTTCTTTTTTCATTTCCTTTTTATATGCCACTAATTTTTCCTCTACTTGTGTATCTATTTGTTTGGCTATGTTTGCCTGTGTTTCTTTAAGGATTTTGTCTATTTCTTCTTTCTTTACCTCTAATTGACTGGCCAACTCTTTGAAAGATTTGTTCATTTCCTCCTTATGAGCCTCAAATAATTGGGCAAGCATGGCTTTAAAATCATTTTCCTGTGCTTCTGCTGAATTGGAGTATCCATTGATTTTGGGTTTTGCTGGTGAAGTCCTGATGTTCTGATTTATGTTGGAAGTGTTCTTTCACCTACCCCTGGCCATTGTCTTATCTGAAACCTTCCCTGTTTGTTTTTGGATTCTGCAGATCAGACTGGTGCTGTCTCTCTCTGGCGTCTGGAGAGTTCTTCAGGAAGCTGAGCACTCTCAGTGTGTGCTGAGGACTAGCTGTTCCTGTGGGAGACTAGTACGCAGGCGTAAATGGGGCAGATGCAAGCTTGCATGTGTGTGTGAGCGCATGTGTGTGCATGTGTGTGTTTGTGTGTATGTGTGTGTGTGTGTGTATTTAAGTGTGCGTGGACGTGTGTCTCGAGGGACAGAGTGATGGCTAAAGTTGAACCCTTGAGTGTGTGGGAGGGGCTCTGCACTGTATATGTCGCAGGCGCTAGTGATGATGGCAGCGCAATTTTTGGCATTAACTGCCTTAACTCCTCAATTAGGCCCACAGAGCAGGAACTTCAATGTCCCTAGTGCCCCTCTGTTTCCCAAAGTGGGTATGTGGGTGGGAGGGGGTTCGATGCCTGGCTTCTGTTTTAGAAGGACCCAGGATCTGGGGATCTGCAGATTCTCAAGGGTGCACTCACTTACCGGCAGGTCACTTGGCAGAGATCGGGATATCCGGGTTCTCTGTTTTCTGTTTTGGCCCTGCTTCTTTGATGTGCTCAGTGGGTTTTGTGCTGCTGTCACTCCCAGGTTCTGAGGTCTTGCTGCAGCTGGAGATTTCAGGGTGGTCAAGTCAGTAGGGATCGGGTAACTAGGCTCTCTGTTCGCTGGTTTGGCCCTGGTTAGTCTTAAACTGGAGGGCTGTGGTGCCCCGCCAGTTCAGTGCTGCTCCCCCGCCAGGTTAGAAAGTCCCGCTGTAACTGGAGACTGGGTTGCTAGTCCCGATGCTTTCTGGGAAGTCCTGGGATCTCTTCACTGTGCTCTCCAAGCTTGGGAGGCCCAGCGCCTGGTGTGTCTAGCTTGTATGGCGTTTCTGCCTGGTTTTGGTGAGTATATAGCGTATTCTCTGTCACTGTGGGATTGGGTGGGCCGTACTGTCAGTGATGGCGATCCTGCGGAGCTAGGATGGCGTCTAGCAGACTCAGGCCCTGGGAGGATGGTGCAGCTGCCACGTGAATCTGGGAATCCGGGACATGTACTGCTGGCCTTTGCTTGCCGCTAAAGGGCTTGGAGCTCTGCCTCAGCGGCTGTATACCCCAGGCAGTTAGGTCTGTGCTGAAAAAGACCAGCCGCTGTGCTGAGGAAGGAGGTCTGGGGGAGGGGAGTGCCGCGAGATCAAAGGATCGTTTCTCTCCTTCCCCAAACAAGTCCCCGGGTGACTGGAGACCAAAGTTTTCACTTCCTGCGATGTTCCCTTTTGTTTAGAAAGCCTCACCTTTATTTTCCTGGGTTAGAGCTCCTTCCATTCACCAACTCAGAATTTTAGGTATTCCACTGCTCAGAAACTGTGTGTGCTAGTCACCATCTTGGCTCTGCCCCCCTAGGATGATATTTTTTTGTGTGTTCTTGGATTCAGTTTGCAAGTATTTTATTCAGTATTTTTGCATCAATGTTCATAAGAGAGATAGGTCTGAAGTTCTCTTTTTTTGGGGGTCTGGTTTAGGTATCAAGGTGACTGTGGCTTCATAGAATGAGTTTGATAATGTTCCTTCTGTTTCTATTTTGTATACAGCATTGTCCAGTTTACAAATGGAATTTACCCATTTAGTGTTAATAAAGGAATTATGAAGACAGATTTTTTTCTATTTTTAATGTTACAAGACTCCAAACCCTTCCTATTATTCAAAAAAATTGATGCTGTAATGTTATCATACCTTATAGCACGTGAATATATAAACTGCAATTTAACTAGGATGTTAAAGTAAATTCCTAATACATTAATACCTGAACTAGGTAATGTAAATAAGTGATAACTGTGGTCCAAGGGTACAAGTTTAGACAAAGTACACAAAGAAAGGCAAGTTGAGACAGACCCACCCTGCTGCAGAGAAGTGACTAGACATGCCTTTGAGAGATACGGTTGCCTGGCAACCATCCAGATAGCCCCCAGCTGGTGACTAAGGTCACATAGCCCTACTACAAAGAAAAAACCACAAGACCCTAACAGAACACAAAACACTAATAGGAGCAGATACTCTCCAGATGGATGGGCCAGGACCATTATGGCCTTGGTGCCTAAAATAAATCAAGGTGCCTAAAATAAACCAAGGCTTGGAAATTCCCTGCTTGCAGTTTTGTCCTTTAAAAACCCTGTTCCCCTAGACCTGCGGCCGCATACCTGTCTGTTTTCATAGGTAAATTGTGGCCTGAGCTCGAGCTTATATTAAATGGATTCCTGGTGGTCTTTGGGGGTCTCAAGAACTGGGCATAACATTTTACATCACTGGAAATTTTAAAGATATTGTCATGAACATTATTCACAGAAAACTTAATCTAATATTTTTGTATGCCTAGTGTTTATGAACCTTAAAAATCATTTCTGGCCTTCTGTTTATTGCCCTCTTTGCAACAAAATTAAGCAAACAAACAAAAAACCACATTTTTTATTATTGCTGAAAGTATTGTCTCACTCAGTCCTATTTTTACTTATCAAATGTCTTAAAATGGGTTTCTTTATCTTCCTACATTCTGGACTCAGTGTTTTATTATATTTACATAATTTATTTAAAATTTAAATTGATTCATCATTCAGATTCAATTACCACTTTAAAATAATACACTTGATGCTAAAGTAGAGGATGAAGAAGGAGACACTTCATTTTGACTGAATCCTATGACATCTTTCTTATTTTGTTCCTGACCCAGCTGTACCTGTTCATGTTAAAGTCCTTTAGAGATCAGGGATACAAAGCACATACCTAAAGATAGTAAAGGCAATATACAGCAAACCTGTAGCCAACATCTAAACAGAGAGAAACTTAAATCAATCCCACTGAAATCAGGACAATAGCCACAAATAACATAAAGTACCTTGGTGTGACTAACCAAACAAGTGAAAGACCTGTATAAAAGAAAACTTTGAATCTCTAAAGAAAGAAATAGAAGAAGATATCTCCATCCCTGATCTCAAACTATACTATAGAGCAACAGTAATAAAAATGGCATAGAAACAGACTGGAGGATCAACCATTGGAATCAAATCAAAGACCCGGAAATCAACTCTTACACATTAGTACACCTGATCTTTGACAGAGAAGCCAAAACCATACAATGGAAAAAAGAGAGCAAATGCAACAAATGGTGCTGATGTAACTGGATATTTACATATATAAAAACGTATGTAGATCCATAGTAATCACCCTGCCCAAAAGTAAAGTCCAAGTGGATCAAAGACCTCAACATAAAGCTGGACACACCAAATCTATTAGAAAAAAAAAAATTGGGGGAGAACCTTGAACACATTGGCACAGGAGACAACTACCCAGACAGAACATCAAGAACATGGGCTCTAAAATCAACAATCAATAAATGGGGCCTCCAGAGGCTGAAAAGCTGCTGCAAAGCAAATGACACAGGCAACAGAACAAAACAACAACCTACAGACTTGAAAAAGAAGGTCAACAACTCTACATCTCATAGAGGGCCGATACCCAGAATATATAAAGAAATCAATAAATTTAATGCCAACAAACCAAATAATCAAAATTTAAAAATGGGGTAGAGAGTTAAATAGATAATTCTCAACAAAGGAATATCTTGTGGCATAGAAACACTTGAAGAAGTACTCACATTCTTAGTCATCAGGGAGATGCAAATCAGAACCACTCTGAGATTCCACATCACACACATCAGAATCAAAACCTCAGAGACAACACATGCTGGAGAGGAAGAAGAAGGGAGAATCCTCCTCCATTGCTGGTGGGAACGTAAACTTGCACAATCAGTTTGAAAATCAATTTGTAGCTTTCTCAAAAAACTGGGAATAGTGCTACCACAAGATCCAGCTATAATACTCCTGGTAATATACCTGAAAGATGTTCCACCATACAGCAAGGACATTTGCTTAACGATTTTCATAACAGCTTTATTCATAATAGCCAAAATGTGGAAACAATCTATATGTCCCTCAACTGAAAAATGGATACAAAAATTTTGAAACATTTACAAAATAGAATACTACTCAGCTATTAAAAATAAGGAAATCATGAAATTACAGCCAAATGGATGGAACTAGAAAAGATCACCCTGAGTGAGGTAACCCAGGAGCAGAAAACCACGCATGGTATATACTCACTTTTGTGTAGATTTTAGACATATAATATAGTATAAACATACTAAAATCTACAAACCTAAAGAAGCTAAAACACAAGTGGGACCCTAGGAAAGATGCTTAATTCTCATTCAGAAGCAAAACAGGTAGAAGAGAGAGAAAAAGACTGGAGCCTACCCCAAATATCCTCTAAAGACTCTACCCAGCATAGTATTGAAGCAGATGCAGAGACTCACAGCCAAACTTTGGACAGAGCACAGGGAGTCTTAATGGAAGAAGAGGGATATAAAAAGACCTGGAGGGAACAGGAGCCACCCATGGTGACCAACAAAGGCAAAAAGAAAAAAGCTCCCCTATCATTGGGTGGGGGAGGGGCATGGGAGGAGAAAAGGGAGAGAGACTAGATTGGGAGTGGACAAGGGAAGTGGCTACAGCTGGGATACAAAGTGAATTAATTATAATAAATAAAAAAAATTAAAAATAATTAAGAAGAAGCTGGCCCCAGGGGGACTGCAGACACTGATGTATCAACCAAAGACCATGCACAAAGAAGACCTAGACCCCTCCCTGCTCAGATACAACCCATAGACAGCTCAGTCTCCATGTTGGTCCTTTAGTAACCAGTTAAGAGACAGTCTCAGACATGAACTTGGTTGCCTGCTCCTTTATCACTCCTCCCTAATGGGGTCATCTAGCCAGCCCACCGAGGAAAAGGATCCAGTCAGTGCTGCTGGGACTTGATAGGCTAGGGTCAGACAGTAGGGGAAGTGGACTTCCCTTATCAGTGGGCTTGAGAAGAGGGATAAAGGAGGAAAAGAAAGGGAGGGATTTGAGGACAGGGAGGAGATGAGGGAGGGGGCTTCAGTTGGGATAAAAAGGACCAAACATATTTGGGCACAGGGTCTTTTCTGAGATGGACACTCAACCAAAGACCATGAGTGGATATAACCTAGAACCTCTGTTCAGATGTGACCTGTAATAGTAACCAATTGGTTTCCCATTGTAAGGGGAACAGGGACTATTTCTGGCAGGAACTCAATGGCAGGCTCTTTGACTTCCCCACCTCACAAGGGAGGAGTAGTACTGTTAGGCCACAGAAGAGGACTTTGCAGCCAGTCCTGAAGATACATGACAAAACAGAGTCATATGAAAGGGGAGGAGGTCCTCCCTTTTCAGTGGACTTGGAAAGGGGCAGGCAGGAGATGAGGGAGAGAGGGTGGGATGGGGGAGGGAATGGGGGAGCAGGATACAGCTGGGGTACAGAGTTAACAAAATATAACTAATAAGAAAAATAAAATTAAAAAAAAGAAAAAGGAGAACAAATTGTAAATAGTAATAACAATAACAGTAATAAAACAACAGCCACAAAAAGAGTTGGTGCTTATGATGGCAGTCATAGCTATCAACCTGACACACCACAGATGAGGAAGCCTAAAAAGAAATAAAAGAAAAGAAATGGCTCTTGACAAAGTCTTAGGTACTTCACCCATATCTATTAACATAACAAACACAGGACACACATGGAAAAACATGGTGTCACACAAGCCTAAGCCTACCTGTAAATTACACTTTTAAATTCGGAAAAATTTAGTGGTGACCTTGAAATCTAAACCTTAGTGTTTATTGTGAGGTAAAATATGCTCTGATTCTCATGCAAATTCTCCTACCTGAAATCAACCAGTGTTACTCAACTAATGAGCTTGAAAGGTGCAGATTGTTACCAAAGTTAATAGAGAAGAGATGATCTTTTTAAAGTGCCTATCTTCTTATGTCTCAACATCATAAGTGTATATATTCCAAAGGAAGGTAGTTGTGTGTGTATATTGTGTACATGCCTGTGTTTGTGTGTGTGTGTGTACAAGAAAGAGATGAGAAAAGAAAGAAGAGAAAGTAAATCTTTGCTATGGGTATTTAGAAAAATTTGTATGAACAGTAAATTTTATGGAAAATCTTTTTCATTTGTATAAAATTAAATGTAATAATAAATCTTAACTGGTTAAAAATATAATGACAGTAAAGGCTTAATGATAAATAGTAATTGTCACATCACAGATCAAGTGGAAGTTGCTGGAAGGATGAAAGCTTTTGGTTACCAAATAAGAATTATTTATCAATTATAATCACAAAGGACATGAGTAAGGTTAGAAGTCTCAGTTTCTGAAAGGCTTAAGAAATTTAGTTACAGTCTAAATTAAATTCATTTAGATTAAAAAAAATATACAATTGCAATTTTTCTTTTTCTTTTTTTATTATTAGTTACATTTTATTAACTTTGTATCCCAGCTGTATCCCCCTCCCTCATTCCCTCCTAATCCCTTCCTCCCTTCCTCCCTTTTTCCCTCATCTCCTCCCTACCCATTTCCAAGGCCACTGATGGGGGGGGACCTCCTCCCATCTCATCTAACCCTGTTTTATCAGGTATCTTCATGACTGGTTGCAAAGTCCTCCTCTGTGGCCTAGCAGAGCTGCTCCTCCCTTGTGGGGTGAAGAGGTCAAAGAACCTGCCATTTAGTTCATGTCAGAAATAGTCCCTGTTTCCCTTACTAGGGTACCCACTTAGAAACTGAGTTACCATGGGTTACGTCCGAGCAGAGGTTCTAGGTTATATCCATACATCATCCTTGGTTGGAGAAACCATCTCATATAAGACCCCTGTGCCTAGATATATTTGGTCCTTGTGAAGCTCCTGTCCTCTCCAAGTCATATTAACTCCCCCTTCTTTCATATAATTCCCTGAAGGTTTGGTTATGAGTCTCAGTATCTGCTTTAAACAAGTAACAGGACAGGAGCCTACCACAGAGGGTCGCTGAAGGACTCTACCTAGCAGTGTATCAAAGCAGATACTGAGACTCAGAAGATAGTTTTAATTAAAAAAATAAATCTTAACTATCACTGAATGTAGGAAAGAATGTGTTCAGTGTATCTTAATTGTGAGGAAGTTTTGGAAGGGATGAGGCAGATGGAAGACAAATTTGGCTGAAGCAGAAAAGACTGTGAGTTAGTTCCTTGAAAAGAGGAACACCAGGAGAAAGAAATGAGCAGATTTTCCATGCATTTAAGTGGGTAGCACCAAGGCAAAAGGAGATATAAACAAGGAATCCTGGGTAATAAGGCAAAAAGTGTAGGAATTTAAATTCTTACATTTTTATCCCCACATAAAAAGGCTTGTAAAATCTTCCTTTCCAAGGATTATTTAGATGTAGCATTGAAATACAAGCACAAAGACAAACAGAAGATATTCATGAAGGAAAAGCTGGCACCATTAATGATGCACAAAAGAAAAACAATAAAGTACCATAAACCAGTGGGTATATTTTCCCTTCTGGCAAATAATACAGTAACTATACACTAACATTCCTAACCCATCATAGAGTTCGAAAGATTAAGAAATCTGTGTGAGAATAAGTGGGAACAATGATACAATAGTAAGGATATCTTCCAATGACAACCATTTAAGCTCTGAGCTCAGCATAATGCTGAATGAAAGAATGAATAGATAAATAGTAAATAAGCATAGTATACAAATAAAAGGCTAGTAATATATTTTTTTAAGTGCCCAGACAAAAGGAAGAGAACCCACTCTGCATACTGTCAAGTTTTGGATATGTGTTCATTCACACCTTATGCAAAAGGCAGCTTTTCTTACTGTGGCTCAGTGAGGAAGCAACATATAGGTGCTGAGTGCATATCATTTCCAATTCGTGTTTAAGGTGCTCATTGATAACTTGAGCCCCTTCTGACTTGTCACAGCAACATAATGACTTATTGAACCTTATAGCAATCATTGCCTCAGATTGATGATAAAGACTGAAATGATAAAACTGCATAAAAATGACTATGTGGGACAGAGAGATGGCTCAGCTATTAAAGCCTAGGCTTAAAACAAGAAAAAAGTGTTCATGAAAGATGAGTTGAAAACAAAAAAGTAGATATATATTCAAATATCTCTAATATATACTTTCATATAGGTTATTTTGAAATTGTGTTTTGTGAAGATGAACACTGTTCTAGAGAAAAACACTCCGGGCACTGACATGGAGGGAAGGTGAACTTTCCACTTCCCAATCTACAAATTTATAAACTCTCAGGCTATCAGCACTGAATGTATGCTAGAATACACAATCTATGCCAGACATTTTCAGTTTTACAATTCTGAATTCTGTTTGTTACACAAGAAAAATCTCCAAATCTGTCTTCTGTACATAAATTTATCACTGATGATGCTATTAATATTATTGAATACACACTAAATGGCTTCCAGAAAAGGTAATTTTAATAAAATTATCACTGAGTTTTAAAGTAAGGCAAAACAACCTAATTCAAATCTATGAAGTTGTAATAATAAATGTCCATTTAGACATCTATTAAAATAAACATACCTTTCATATAATTTCAATAGTAAAATAGCAATTGAGATTAACTGAAATCTTCCTCAGGAGATAAAAGAACTGAATAGAGTAAAATGTGCTGTGAGTATTCCAAAAAGTGTCTAACTTCAAAACATCTACTAAGAAATATTTATTTTCAGGTCATTTCACATGTTATTACCATTTCCTGGGTGTTTATAGCTATAGAATGTTTTAACTTTGCTCCAGGCAAAATATTGCCTTATGGAAACACAAAATCTAAATCAGGAAACAGATTTTTTAATGCCTACCAAAGTGAAAATATTTGAAGAAAATTTTATCCAAAACACAATAAAAAGTTCATTGCAGAATCCTGTCCTTTATGTAGAAATAAAGTGTTATCTATCTTAAGAATTTTTATTATTAAAATATTTAAATTACTAAATGCTGCAAAAGCACATTTCCTCCCATAATAGTTAGTTAGTTTTCTTAAAATATTTTATTTTTATTTGGTATTTTGACTGTGTATGTCTGTGTACCAGTTACAAAGCTGATACTTCAGGAGTCCAGAAGAGTACATTTGATCTCCTGGAACTGGAGGTACTAAAGATTATGATCCATTTTATGGGTTTTGAGAATCAAACCCCAGTCATCTGGAAGAGCAGCCTATTCTTTTCACAGTCATCTGTCCATCCCCCACTCTCCTGTCTTGTTTATTTTTATTTATTATGAATTAATAAGTGACCTATGGAAGAAAGTATTTGGCTTGTGGTTCTGGAAGGGGTACCATAATGGTGAGGACTGTATGGCGTCTGACAGGTAGAACAGGAAACATAGAGATCACAGCTCAATAGCACTAGTAGGGAACAGAGAATGTGAGCTGGGAGGGTGTGAGGCAACAGGCTGTAACTCTCAAAACCCACACCCAATGGAATACTGTTCTTTCTTTCTTTCTTTCTTTCTTTCTTTCTTTCTTTCTTTCTTTCTTTCTTTCTTCTTATTTATTTATTTATTTTTGCAAAGGCTTCACCTGTCAAAGAATTTAAAAATTTCTCCAAACAACTCTACCAACAGGGAACAAGTGTTCAAATGCACGAACCTGTGGGGGACATCTCCTCAAAGTGAAGGAAAACCATACTACAATCCATAGACTCAAAGAAGATAAGTAAACAAGAGGACGTAAGAAGGATACTTAAATATCACTTGGAAGTGGAAATAGAATAGAGAGCGGGAGTGGTTGAATAGAGGGAACAGGGTTGAAGAACGAGCATGGAGAGTATTGAGGGTGTAGATCAGATATGGCGAGAGGAATCAGGAGGACAGAGGGCTTGCAAAGAGAAGAGAGACCGTGAGCGGGGGCATCTCTGAGACAAGGTGGAGATCTAAGACAGGGTAGGTGACTCTAGCTGAGAGGTCAAGTGGCAGGGGTCATGGAGAGAACACCCTCTAACTAGACTGGACTCCTAGTGGAGGGAGGGCAACCCCAACCCACCCACAGAAACTTTGACCCAAAATTTACATGCCCACAAGATGTACAAGGATAAAGACAGAGCAGACATTGAAGTAATATCAAAACAATGCCTGGCCCCAGCTGAGAGCCACACTGAGGGAGAAAGCCAACCCATGACACTATACTCTGTTATGCTTGCAGACAGGAGACTAGTATAGCTGTCCTCTGAAAGGCTCCACCCAGAAGTGAATCAAAACAGATGGTGACTCACATCCAAACATTGGGCAGAGTACAGCAACTCTTGTAGAAGAATGAAGGAAGAATAGAGGGGCCCAGGGGGAATAGGAACTCCACAAGAAGACCAACAGAGCCAACTAACCTGGGCTCAGGGCTCTTATGGAGCATGAAACAAGGAGTGACTGGGAAGCTGGATACCCAACTTGGCCAACATGTGGATACCCTAGAAAGCAGAGGTTGACATGGACTCTGTTGCCTGTCAGTTCCCCCTGACAGGGATGCCTGGCCAGGCCACAGGGGAAGATGAGCTCAGTCCTGATATGACTTGATGTGCTGGTCAGAATTGTTAGGGGAAAGGCTCTTCTTATCTGAGGAACAGTGGAGGAGAGATAGGAGAAAGTGGGAGGAAGGATGGAAATGGGTGGAGAGAAGGGAGGGCCTATAATGGGCATGTAAGTGAACTAATAAATAAATAATTGTTAGAAAAGATAAAGAAAAAAAAATCTTCTCAAAACAATCTGTAATCAGAATTTCTTTCTCAAGAGTAAAATTCACATGAAACTACAAATATGCAATATTTGAGAAAACTACAAAGGAATTTTATAGAGATTACAATATTTTTATTCCCCATATATAGATGGAAAAACCTATTCCTATAAACATTTATTATTATTATTAATTATTTACAATTTATTCACTTTGTATCCCAGCTGTAGGCCCTCCCTCATCTCCTCCCTGTCTCACCCTTCTCCCTCTTCCTCCACTATTCTTTTCTCCTAGTCCACTGAGAGGGGAGGTCCTTCTCCCCTAATATCTGACCCTAGCCTATCAGATCTCATCAGAACTGCCTGCATCCTCTTACTTTGTGGGCTGGCTAGGTCACCCCATCAGGAAGAAGTGATCAAGGAGCAGAAAACCAAGTTCATGTCAGAGACTTTCTCTTCTCCCTTTACTAGAGGAGCCACATGGAGACTGAGCTGTGTTTAGGCTATATCTAAGCAGGGGTCTAGGTTCTCTCTATGCATAGTATTTATTTGGTTGATGTATCAATCTCTGCAGTCCCTTCTGGGTGCAGCTTTTTTTCTTTTCTTTTTTTTTTTTTGGCTTGTTGGTCTCCTTGGGTGACTTCTGTACCCTCCAGGTCCTTTTTTATTTCCCTTCATAAGGCTCCCTGTGCTCTGTCCAAAATTTGGCTGTGAGTCTCTGCATCTGCTTTGATCCCCTGCTGGATGGAGTCTTTGAGAGGACATCTGTGGAAGGCTCCAGTCCTGTTGCCTCTCTTCTGCATATTCTGGTGTCTATCCTATTTGACATTCTGAATGAGATTTAAGCATCTTCTCTAGGGCCCTCCTTGTTATTTAGCTCCTTTATATCTGTAGATTTTAGTATGTTTATCCTATATTATATGGCTAATATCCAGATATAAGTAAGTATATACCATGTGTGTCTTTTTTGCTTCTGGGTTACCTCACTCAGGATAGTCTTTTCTAGTTCTATACATTTGCCTGCAAATTTCAAGATTTTCTTGTTTTTAATAGCTAAGTAGTATTCCATTGTGTAAATGTAACACAATTTCTGCATCCATTCTTTGCTTGAAGGACATCTAAGTTGTTTCCAGGTTCTGGCTCTTGTAATGAAATCTCATTGCTGACTCTATTTGCAAATTCAAGTTACAAAAGATGTAAGATATTATTTTCTTTAATAATATTTTCATTTCCATGTTTAAATTTGTAAAATGTCATTTAAAATCTATTCCCTAAATTTTATTTTTTATTAATTTTGGAGTTTGTATATTTATGACAGATTTTATACTATACCAGTACTGTTTATGTAAGTAACTCCTTGCTCATACATTTAAGATCAAACCCAGAAAACACAATTAATTCACAAATTCAGGCTTGATAGAATCTTTTCTTTGAATTCAGGACTCTACCTGGAGTGAAAAGACATTTGCTCATGTCTTCCTGGACAAAAAGCATCACAATACAACAAAAGTCAACATAAGGAATGGGGGAACACATTTGGTTAACAAATGCAAGTTACTTCTTTATGACTACAGATTTTAGTAAGTTTCCCACTTGCAAACAGGATAGACATCTGATGTAGGAAAAGACAAGGAACAGGATCAGGTGGTTCAGGAGCCTTCCACAGGTGGCCTCTTAAAGACTCTGCTCATCAAGGTGTCAAAGGAGATACTGAGACTCATTGCCCTACTTTGGGCAGAGTGCAGGAAACCTTATGGGATACAAAGTGAATACATTATAATAGATTAATTAATTAAATAAACTAAAATGCAAATTACAACCATGTATTTCACAGAAGGCAAGGCACCTAGGCACTCAGTCAGTCAGTCACACATGCCCTATTATTATAGCATGGACATAGTATATGCATCCATGCTTCTTTGTTTTCAACTACTTCTCTGGACCATCGTCTAGATAACATTGCCCCCAAAATGGAGTGAATCCTCTCACATCAATTACCAATTAAGACTGTCTCCCAGAGGCAAGTTCATAGGCATAGTGTGGATAAAGTCCTCATTAAGACTCTCCATAATTTTCCAGCTTGTTTCAAGCTGATGGTTAAAACTATCTAGCTCACTTAATGGAGCCATATTCATTTTAACACCATAGGACAATGAAGCTCGTATAATGTGTTTTGGTGATGTTCCTACAAGCAATTCTTCTTTATTTCCAGTCACATGAAATTAAACATGAAATTACATACAGCAAAAAGAAATCGACTGTGATAATGACTATGCTACTTCTTTTCTTTACTTTTCTTTCTACATTTGGAACCCAATCCCCTGCCCATATCTCCATTCTTCCATACCACCATCCCTCTCGGCTCACTCCTCCTCCATTTCTCTCCTGAAAAGGGCAGGCCTTCCACAGATATCAACCAAATGTGGCATATCAAATTGCAGTAAAACTAGGCATATCCTCTCCAATGCTCAACCTCATTAGCCATTAGGGAAATGCAAATCAAAACAATCAAAACGATCCTGATATATCACCTTACACCCATTTGAATGGCCAAGATCAAAAACTCAAGTGACAACACATGCTGGAGAGGTTGTGGAGAAAGGGGAACCCTCCTCCATTGCTGGTGGGAATGTAAACTGGTACAACCACTATGTAAATCTATCTGGCGCTTACTCAGACAATTAGGAATAACACTTCCTCAAGACACAGCTATACCACTGCTAGGTATATACCCAAAATTTGCTCAAGTACACAACAAGGACATTTGCTCAACCATGTTTGTAGAAGCTTTATTTGTAATAGCCAGAACCTGGAAAGAACCCAGATGTCCATCAATGGAGGAATGGATACAAAAATTGTGGCATTTTTACACAATGGAATACTACTCAGCAATCAAAAATGAGGAAATCATGAAATTTGCAGGCAAATGGTGGGACATAGAAAAGATCATTCTGAGTGAAGTATCCCAGAAGGAGAAAGACAAACATGGTATATACTTGCTTACATAGACCTACAAGATATGATAAACATAATGAAATCTATATACCTAAAGAAGATAAACAAGAAAGCAGACACGGGTAAGATGATCAATCCTTACTTAGAAAGACAAATGAGATGTGCATTGGACATATGACAGGAGTCTACTGCATAAAGCATTTGAAAGACTCTACCAAGCAGCGTTTCAAAACAGATACTAAGACTCATAACCAAACCTTCGGCAGAAGGGGAGTTAGTATGACGGGGGAAGAATAGGAGCTCCACAAGGACCCAATATATCTGGGCACAGGGTTTTTTTCTGAAACTGTTTCTCCAACCAAGGACCATGTATGGATATGACCTAGAACCTTTGCTGGGACGAAGCTCATGGTAGCTCAATAACCAATTGGTTTCCCATAGTAAGGGGAACAGGGACTATCTCTGACAGGAACTCAATGACTGGCTCTTTGACTCCCCACCCCCCAAGGGAGGAGCAGTTCTGCTAGGCCACAGAGGAGGATTTTGCAGCCAGCCCTGAAGATACCTGATAAAACAGGGCCAGAGGAGGTCCTCCCCCATCAGTGGACTTGGAAAGGGGCAGGGAGAAGCTGAGGGAGGGAGGGTGGGGTTGGGAGGGAATAAGGGTGCTGGATACAGCTGGGTTACAGAGTTAATAAAATGTAACTAATAATAATAAACAATAAAAAAATTTTAAAAAGAAACAAGAAAAAAAAAAAAAAGACTAGTCGAGGCAACCCAGTAAGAGGAAAGGGTCCAAAAAGGCAAGAGTCAGTGACACCTGATCCCCCTTGTTAGGAGTCCCACAAGAAAACCAAGCTGCACCACTGTAACACATGTGCAGAGGTTCGTACCATTCAGGCTTCCCCTCGGTGATTCGTCTCTTTGAACCACTATGTGCCCAGGTTAGTGGATTGTCTGTTTTCTTGCGGTGTTTTTGACCTCTCTGGCTCCTACAACCCTTCTTCCCTCTCTTCCACAGGATTCCTAAAACTCAGCCCAAAGTTTGGCTGTGAATTTGTTTCCAACTTTTGCTCTGTGATGCCTCCCTGATAATAATTGAGCTAGGCACCAATTTATGGCAGCATAACATCATTAGAAATAACTTTATTGACTTTTTTGCCATTACTACTTTGTTCTATTATTTGTTCTGGGCTCTCCAGTCTCTGGGTCCAAACCATCCAGAGAGTCAAGGGTTGGAGCACTGTCATGACAGGGGTCTCAAACTGGACCAGTCATTGTTTGACCACTCCCACAGCTTCTTCAACACCTGTACTCCAGCACATCTTGTATTTAGGACAAATTGTAAGCCGAAGGTTTTGTGGCTGGGTTGGTGTCTCAATACATCCACTGGAACTTTTTGCCTGGTTACAGGAGATGGATAGTTCAGGCTCTGTATCCCCCAGTGCTAGATAAGGTCACACTCATGGAGTCCTCTGATTTTCCATTGCATTAGTTTTCTTGCTTGTCTCAGAACTGCCCCTAATTCTGGTTACTTGTCCCAATACTCTCTCCCTTCTTCCACCCCCACATGACTGCCCATGTCCACCCATGATGTCTATTTTATTTACCCTTCACAGTAAGAGTCATGTGACTACTTTGGACCTTCCTCGTAAGCAGCTTCTTTGAGTCTGTGGTTTGTAACATGGTTATCCTGTATTTCTTGACTAATATCCACTTACAAGTGATGACATACCATGTTCATCTTTAGCGGCCAGGATGATCTTTTCGAGTTCCATCCATTTGCTGACAAATTTAATAATGTTATTGCTTTTAATATCTAAGTAAGACTCGGTTGTGTAAATGAACCATATTTTTTTATCCAGTCTTCACTTGATATACATGTAAGTTTTTTCTAGTTTCTGATCATAATAAAGCTGCTGTGAACATAGTTGAGCAAGTTTCATTGTGGTGTGATGGAGCTTCCTTTCATTATATTGTCAGGAATGGTGTAGCTGGGTCTTGAGGTAGATCTTTTCCCAGTTTTCTGTGAAACTATCATTTTTTTTTCTGAAGTGGTTATACAAGTTTGCACTCTCACAGATTACTCTACTTCTTAAGTATCTATTATGCTGTACTTCAATTTATCCATTATACTATAGTCTATCTATTTTTATGGAAAGCTTATTGAAAATGGGATACAATATTTCCCTGGAAGCAGTCTCAGATCTTGCTCAGTTTCAGAGTCTTTATTCCATTAAGTGGGCAAGCTAAGTGACGGGCTTTCTCAACATTTCTGTCAGCATATTCTGTATCTTCCACTTCATAAAAGAGTTGGATAAGAATGCATCCCACAGAGTTGTCTTTCTGAGTCTGAGTCTGTATGATTTAGACACTTGCTAAAGAAATATTTTAAATAATCATGTGGATTTTTGATATTTTTTATTTTTGGTTTTTCTGCAATGTTCAACCTTGTGTTTAGCTGTTTGTCTTTTTTTTTTTTTTTTTTTTTTTTTGTAATATATGCTACCAGGTATTTCTTCCTATAAATAACATATCTTGGAATTTCTTTAAAGTTTTCTGTATTAAAATTTGAGTTAATTTAGTTTCAAGTTTTGTAATAAATCAATTGACTGATTTCTATATGTATTTATTCTGGAGTTGATTCTAAGCTACAGAAGTTAAAAGTTGTTACCATACTCATCAAAAAAAAATGGCTACAGTGTTTTTTGCTTTACAGAAAATTTTCAGTTTCCTGAGGTCCCATTTATTTGGGGCCTGCAGAGTCTGATGAAGAAACCAAGGATCATGCATGAAGAGGATCTAGGCCCCCTGCTCAAAAGAAGCAGATAGGCAGCTCAGTCTCCATGTGGGTCCCCTAGCAACGAGAGCAGGGGCTGTCTCTGACATGGGCTCTGTTGCCTACTCCTAGATGACTTCTCCCAGGTGGGGTGGCCTTGTCATCCACAGAGAACGAGGATACGGTCTGTCCTGTGAGACCTGTTAGGCTGGGGTCAGTTAGCAGGTGAGGATTGCTCCCTCTTTTAATGACCAGGGGAGGAAGATAGACGGGAAGAAAGAGGGTGGGACTGGGATGAGATGAACAAGGGGCTACAATCAGATGTAAAGTGAATAAAGTCTAAAAATAAATTTAAATTTAAAACAACAACAACAAAAATGCCATGTTGCCTGTGGTGATTCTATAGTCTACAATCTTCTGTTGGCAGGAAAATCATGTCCAGGTATTTCCTCCCATCTTCATTGTAGTCTGTTGAAGAGACTGCACTGCAAACCTCCCTGAAGCAATAAGTCTTCCAAGGCCATTCTTATTCTTTCTATGCTGTTTCATTGGCAATAGGATTGACTCTCTTATTCTGAGTTATGGAAGAGTGTGCTCCTGTGTTTTCTCTCTCAATACTGGAAGAATCTGGAAAAGAATGGAGGACCTTACTTACTGTGCTGTGCAAGCCCTGCCATGAGTTTGCTTTTCCAGGAGGTCGTATCTCAAGTACCTGTTTACATTTGTGTTTTTCAGAGACTCTATTTTGAAAACTTGAAATAAGGGGTACTTTTGTACTAAAATTACACAAACTATTCAGCATGGTGCTATAAGAGTTCTGTAAAATTTCTCCACTTAAACATGTGAACTGATGAATGGTTAATAGTTTAGACTTTGGGGGATGACTTGAAAGCAAACTACAGTAATTGTTTAACTGATAAAAGTTTCTGGCCTTGAAATAATTAATTTAGCTTTTAGTGCATTCATTTAAAAAACTTAGCATACTAAATAAATCATATTAAGTTCTACCATGGATATTTAGAAATATAAGTTTATACTTTGTTTTGGCAAAAGTCTGTCGACCATTAAATATATATATATATATATTAAATATATATATATTATGGTTAGTCTAGAACAATAGCATGATTTATAAGTATTTCTACACTTTATTCATATTGAGATATTTTATTAGAACTACTTGTAAGAAATTTCTCAAAGACTTATACAAGATTGTTGATAATTGAATCAACCATATTCATAGCAGCTTTATTCGTAATAGCAAGAACCTAGAAACAACCCAGATATCCCTCAATGAAGAAATGGATACAGAAATTGTGGTACATTTACACAATGGAATACATCTCAGCAATTAAAAACAAGGAAATCATGAAATTAGCGGGCAAATGGTGGGATCTAGAAAAGATCATCCTGAGTGAGGTATCCCAGAAGCAGAAAGACGCACACAGTATATATTCGCTTATACCTGGATATTAGGCATATAATACAGGATAAACATAATAAAATCTGTACACCGAAAAAACCTAAACAAGGGTTGCAAGATATATCCATGCATGGCCTCTGGTTAGAGAATCAGTCTCAGAAAAGTTCCTGTGCCCAGATATATTTTGGTCCTTGTGGTGCTCCTGTTCTCTCCAGGTCTTACTAACTCTCTCTTCTTTCATATGATTCCCTGTACTCTGCCCAACGTTTGGTTATGAGTCTCACCATCTGCTTTGATACACTGCTAGGTAGAGTCTTTCAGAGGCCCTCTATGGTAGGCTCCTATGCATCTCAGTAGCTAAGTGGGTTCCCTAGTAAGGGGAACAGGGACTGTCTTTGGCATGAATTATGGGGCTAGCTCTTTGACCTCTCTAGCCCCCATGGGAGGAGCAGCCAAGCTAGGCCACAGAGGAGGACATGGCAGCCTGTCTTGGTGAGACCTGATAAGCTAGGGTCAATGGAAGGAGAGGAGAACCTCCCCAATCAGTGGAATTGGAGAGGGGCAGGGAGGAGATGAGAGAGGGAGGGTGGGATTGGGAGGGAATGAGGGAGGGGGCTACAGCTGGGATACAAAGTAAATGAACTATAATTAATATAAAAATTTAATAAAAAAGAAATAATAATAAAAAAAGAAGCTACGCAAGGAGGACCCTGGGTAAGATGATCAGTCCTCACTCAGAAAGACAAATGGGATGGACATTGGAAGAAGAAGAAAACAGGAAACAGGATAAGAGCCTACCACAGAGAGCCTCTGAAAGACTCTACCCAGCAGTGTATCAAAGCAGATGCTGGGACTCATAGCCAAACTTTGGGCAGAGTGCAGGTAATCTTATGAAAGAAGGGGAGATAAAAAGACCTGGAGAGTACAGGAGCTCTACAAGGAGAGCAACAGGACCAAAATATCTTGGCCAAGAGGTCTTTTCTGTGACTGATACTCCAACCAAGGACCATCCATGGATATAACCTAGATAAGCTAGAACCCCTGCTCAGATGCAGCCCATGGCAGGTCAGTAATCAAGTGAGTTCCCTGGTATAGGGAACAGGGACTAACTCTGATGTGAACTCAGTGACTAGGTCTTTGACAACCTCTGCCTGAGGGAGGAGCAGCCTTGCCAGGCCACAGAGGAAGACAGTACAGCCAATCCTGATGAGACCTGATAAGCTAGGGTCAGATGGAAGGGGAGGAAGACCTTCCCAATCAGTGGACTTGGAGAGGGGCATGGGAGGAGATGAGGGAGGGATGATGGGATTTGGAGGGAGTTAGGGATGGAGCTACATCTGGGATACAAAAGTGATGAATTGTAATTAATATAAAAATAAAAATTTAATAAAAATAGTTGAGAAATAAAGATTATTGATAATTTATGAATATATACTCACTAAAATTTATATAGAAAACATTGAAATATATTTATGGCTGGGCTGAGAGAAAGTTATCTCTGACTTATAGGTTTACACAGTATTCCTGCAGGCGCTGAGCCTGATGGCCAACTGCTGGGCAGAGTGCAGGGAATCTATGTAAGGAGTGGGAAATAGCAGGTTATGGAGAGGACAGGAACCCCACAAGGAGAGCAACAGAACCAGAAGATTTGAACACAGGGGTCTTCCCAGAGACCCATACTCCAACCAAGTACCAGGCATGGAGATAACCTAGAACCCCTGCACAGATGTAGCCCAGGGCAGTTTAGTGTCTAAGTGGGTGCCATAGTAATGGGAAGAGGGACTGCCTCTGACATAATCTCATTGGCCTGCTCTTTGATCACCTCCCCCTGAGGGGGGAGCAGCCTTACCAGGCCACAGAAGATGACAATGCAGCCACTCCTGATGAGATCTGATAGACTAAGATCAGAAGGAAGGAGAGGAGAACCTCCCCTATCAGTGGACTTGGGGAGGGGCATGCATGAAGAAGGGGGAGGGAGGATGGGATCGGGAGGGGAGAAGGGAGGGGCTTATGGGGGGATACAAAGTGAATAAAGTGTAAAAAAATAATAAAATAATAAAAAATAAAAATAAAAAATATATAATAACTAAAAAAAAAAGAAAGAAAGAAATATTCTCAGTAGGATGTAGCAACCGACTCTCAGGTAGTGCAATAGGAGAATGCTCCTATCCACTGTCTGGATGCTGAGAATCAAACCTGGGACCTCTGGAAGAGCTGCCCCTGCCCTTAACTCCTAAGCTATCTCTCCTGCTTCCTGCTTCACAGTTGTGGTTTGGTTTTTTTTGTTTTGTTTTGTTTTGTTTTTATTTATGTATACATTCTTAAATTTCATTAGTAAAAAGTGTCTTGGTTTATTTAAGAATGTATATATAAATAAACAAAAATAGTCAGTTATACTACCTTCATAATATTATTTGATACTATAATTTCTTTTTTGTTTGTTTGTTTTCAATTCAGCTGACTGCAGCTTCTTCTCTCTCCCCTTCTCCCATTCCCTCCATACAACACTCTCTTTTTCCCAGATTCATTTTTCCCTGTTTCTCTTTATAAAAGAGCAGTCCTATCAGAAATAGCCATAGACCATGACCTAACAAGATCCAATATGATTGCCCACAAACCTTCATATAAAGGCTAGGTGAGGCAACCCAACAGGAAGAAAAGGGACCCAAAAGAAGACAAAAAATGTTAGAGATATCACAACTCCAATGTTAGGAGTCCCACAAGAACAGTAGATTAATAACCATAACACATCTGCAGAAGACTAGTGCAGACCCATGCATGCTCAGTGATTGCTTCTTCAGTGTCTGTGAGTCCCTGTAAGACCTATTTATTTGAAGTCTGTGGATCTTGTTCTGGTATCTTCCACCCTTCTGGCTCCTACATTTCTATATCACCTTCTTCTTTGGCATTCCCTGAACTCCCAGAGGAGGGAACTGCTGAAGATCTCCAATTTGGACTCTCTCTACCAAATGTTTGGCTCTACAAAATGTTGTGGGTCTCTGCATCAGCTCCCACCAACTGCCAATGTCAGTCTCTTTGATGACTATTTTGTTAGGCACCAATCTATGAGGATGAAAGGTTATCATTAGGAATCATTTTCTTGAGTTTTCTTTTGTAGTTTTCTTCAGTTGTCTTATTGGTCAAGCTAGAACTTCAAGTATTATATTGAATAGATATGGAGAGAGTCAACAGCCTTGTCTTGATCTTGATTTTAGGGAAATTGATCTGAGTTTTTTTTCCATTTCATTTGATGTTGGCTATAGGCTCACATAAATTCTCTTTATTATGTTGAGGTATGTTTCTTTCAATTTGTTTATATGATGGATTGCATTGACTTATTTTTGTATTTTGAACCTTCCTTATACTTCTACTTGGTGATGGTAGATGATATTTTTATTCAATCTTCAAACATCCTTTTGAGTATTTTTTTTTTTTTTTTTTTCAATGCAGTTTATTCAGGAACATTGAACAATCCTCGGACCCCGGGGAAAGCCAGCCCACAGCTTAAATAACCTCTGGGTAGCCAACCCAGGCGTGCCACGGGGGCAATGCAGATAGGTCCACCTACATGGAAGCAAGCCAGATCCTCGGCCTTAGCCAAATGTGGAGTTGTTCGTGACAGAGAGCACTCACCATCGGGAAGGTGGAAGGCGGAAACCAGCTTCATCTTTAAGGCATAGCATTCCGCAGCTCTCTACAGTTCCCCCTTTTTGTTTTAGACGCATCAGGCAAGAGTAGAGGTCTGATCTCTGATATTAGAAATAAATTGGGACTTTGTACAGATGTTCATTTAGGTGTCATCCACCCAAAGAGCATCAGACCCGTCCGATACCTTTTTTTAATGTATGCTCAGAAGGAAAATTTGTCTGTAATTCTCTCTGTTGAATCTTTGTTTGGTTTGGGTATCACGGTGTCTCCAGCCTCATAAAATATATCTTCCAATATTCCTTTCATTTCCATTTGTGGCATAATTTGAGTAGCATGGGAGGTAATGGTCTTTTTAAAGTATAGTAGATTTTTGTGCTACTGGCTGTGGGCTTTTGTGGTTTCAATGCTTTTAATTACTGTTTCTATTTCCTTAGAGATTATAGTCTATTTAAATTGCTCATCTTAATTTTGATAAGTGGTATCTATAGAAAAAGTTATCTATTTATTTTACATTTTCCAATTGTGTGGAGTACAGGTTTTTAAAGTATAACCTAATGATTTTTATGATTCTTTGGATTGTCTTGTTTTCTGTTGTCATATCCTGGTTATTTCTAATTTTGTTAATTTGTCTATTCACTCTTTGTCTTGTAGTTAATTTGGATAATAGTTCATCCTGTTTATTTTCTCAAAAAAAAAAAACTGTCTCATTGACTCTATTGGTCTCTTTGTTTCTATTTTATGGATTTCAGTCCTCCATTGATTTCCTGCTATTTCTCAGGGATCTGTTTGTTTCTTTTTTTCCTAGAACTTTTGCAACATTAAGTTGCAAGTATGAGACCTCTCCTATTTATTCATATAGTCATTTGGTCCTATTAACTTTTCTCATGGCACAGCTTTCTTTGTGTCCCATAAGTTTGGGTAAATTGTACATTCATTTTCATTGAATTCTGGAAAGTCTTTTATTTCTTTATTTCTTTTTTGACCCAGCAGTCACTCAGTGTAAAATTTTTCAGTTTCCTTGAGTTTGCAGGTTTTGGGTTGTTTTTCTTGTTGAAATCCAGCTTTAATCACTGGTAGTCTGATAGGATGCAGGGGTTATTTCCATATTCTTATACCTATTGAAATTTACCCTGTGACTGATTATATGTCAATTTTGGAGGAAGTTCCATGACATGTTGAGAAGACATATTCCTTTGTGTTTTGATGAATTATTCTGTAAATATTTGGTCCATTAGGTTCATAATGTCTGTTTGCTCTAGTACTTCTGTTTAGTTTTTGTTTTGATTATCTGTCTGTTGGTGAGAATGAAGTATTGAAACCTTCCACTATCAATGTCTATGGTTTAATATACAAGTTATGCTTCTGTAATGTTTCTTTTACAAATGTGGGTAGCCTTGTGCTTGGGACAGAATTTGAAAATTGAAAGCTCATATAGGTGTTTTTTTTTCCTTTCATGAATATAAACATCTCTCTTGATTAATTTTGATTTGAAGCTCGTTTCTTAGGTACTAGAATGGCTGCACCAACTTTTTTTCTTATGCCCATTTGCTTGAAAAATATTTTACCAACACTTTAATCTGAGGTATTATTTTTGATATGGAGGTGTGTTTCTCATATGCAACAGAAGGACAAATCCTGTTCTCAATTCACTCTGTTAGTCTGTGTCTGTTTATTGGGGAATTTATTCCACTGATATGAGAAACACCAATGACCAATAATTTTTAATTCTTTTTCTTTTTACTGTTATTGGTGGTTACTGTGTGTGTGTGTGTGTGTGTGTGTGTGTGTGTGTGTGTGTGCCTGTATGTGAGTTTGTGTGCCTGTATGGGAGTTTGTGTGTTTGTGTGTTTTTGAGTGTGAGTTTGTGTAAGTCTGTGTGTGTAGTGTGTGTGGTGTGTATTTTTTTTTTTTCAATGCAGTTTATTCAGGAACATTGAACAATCCTCGGACCCCGGGGAAAGCCAGCCCACAGATTAAATAGCCTCTGGGTAGCCAACCCAGGCATGCCACGGGGGCAATGCAGATAGGTCCACATACATGGAAGCAAGCCAGATCCTCGGCCTTAGCCAAATGTGGAGTTGTTCGTGACAGAGAGCACTCACCATCGGGAAGGTGGAAGGCGGAAACCAGCTCCATCTTTAAGGCATAGCATTCCGCAGCTCTCTACAGTTCCCCCTTTTTGTTTTAGACGCATCAGGCAAGAGTAGAGGTCTGTGGTGTGTATTTTTGTGTGCGTGCACAGGCGTGAATGAGTGTGTTGTTGTTTATATGCTTTTCTTCTTTTGGTTTTGCTGGTGTGAGATTATTAATCTCCTGTGCTTTCATGGGTTTAGCTAACATACTTGAATTGGAGTTTTTCTTCTAGTATCTTCTGTAGGACTGGATTCGATTAGTGGATAGATATTTAAATTTGACTTTATTATGAAATATCTTGTTAACGTCCTCTGTGGTTATTGAATGAATTACTAGATATAGTAGTCTGGGCTGGAATCTGTAGTCTCTGGGAATCTTCAGGACATCTGTCCAAGTACTTCTGGCCTCGAGAGTCTCCAGCAAGAATTCAAGTGTGATCTAATAGGTCTGCCTCTATATGTTTCATAGTATTCTTGTAGCTTTTAATATTCTTTCTTGTCTGTATATTTAGTGTTGTAAGTATTGTGTGGTAGGGAAATTTTTTATTGTCCTACCTACTTAGTGTTCTGGAAGATACTTTTACTTTTATAGGCATTTCCTTCTTTAGGTTAGAAAAATTCTATGATTTTTTTTTTTTTTTTAATTTTCTGGGTCTTTGAGCTGGTATCAGAGACAGTCCCTGCTCCCCTTACTAGGGAACCCACTTAGAGACTGAGCTGCCATGGACTATATCTGAGTATCCAAACCAAGTAAAAGTGAAATATTCAAACTAACAAAATCAGAAATGAAAAATGGGACATAACAATAGATGCCCCCCAAAAAATATAAAAAGTCATTAGAACATCTGCTAAAAATCTTTACTCCACAAAATTAAAAAATATAAAAGAAATGAACAATTTTCTTGTTTGATATAACTTACAAAAGTTACATCAAGTGGACTGTATATATTATATATATAAATGTAAAATAATATAATGACCTAGTTTTGCCAAACATCTCTAGTTTTATTTCTCTTCCCTCTTCTGTATTGTCCTCCTTCATTCTTCCCAATCACAGAGCCCCATTCTTTCCAGTTAAGATTATCTATGTCCTTCCATAGAGTTCTACAGACCCTTCTTCCACAGCCTCATGATTGTTTACATCAGTTTACATACTTACTCCTGAGGATTTGCAGCTAGGTGTTGATGAGTGGGTTATGAACATGTACATTTATACAACCGAACATTAATCAGCTATTAAGAAAACTGTAAAATTCACATATAAATGGAAGGAATTGTTGAAAATCTGAGTGGGATAAATTAGACTCTGAAAAACTATGATTGCAGCTTTTCTTGCTTATGTGTATATTAGCTTTGTATCCTCAGATATTTGTGTTCCATTTGGCATATTTATAGAGGTTAGGAACTAAGGAAGGAACTAGCAGGTTGAGGGTTCAAAGAGAAGATATACCACAGTGGTGTAAACAATTCAAAGGGAAAGATGTAATAAGAGGTGCTAAATGAAGGGGAGGGTAAGAGGAAAGGCGATAAGAGAAATATATGCCTGGATAACCAACACTAAAGGCATTTGAAGAACACCTACCAGCTTCTAAAAGTAAACATACAGATGGATGTGGAAGCTTTTCCACAAGTATATTTTCTGCAGATCCTAATAGTTATGATTTAAGTAGTTCATATGAAAGTGAATGGTTTAGTTTGTATCATGAAAAAAAAATTATATTTGCATTGTTATATTGTTAGATGCCAAAATGTTAATGTTTTGGCCTAAGAATTACATCTCATTGCTAATCTTTATTATTTATTTATTTACTTACTTATAAGTATTTACACACATAAATAAATTCATTTTAAAAATAAACTGATTGGCCTGCTCTTTGATCACCTCCCCCTAAGGGGGGACAGCCTTACCAGGCCACAGAAGATGACAATGCAGCCACTTCTGATGAGATGTGACAGACTAAGATCAGAAGGAAAGAGAGGGAAACCTTCCCTATCAGTGGACTTGGGGAGGGGCATGCTTGGAGAAGGGGATGGGAGGGTGTGATCAGGAAGGGAGGAGGGAGGAGTTTATGGGGAGATACAAAGTGAACAAAGTGTAACTAATAAAAGTTAAAAAATTGGGATATGAAATTTTGCCTGTTTATATACGTGCGTATATTTATATATGCATACCTTGGTCACTATAAATTAACTGTAGGTAAATTTATGTATGTTATGTAGGTAAATTTATTGTATGTTACAGCCTTTCAATAATTACAAAAAGTAAACGCCCATGTTTTCTAAAACATAACCTTTCCAGTTTTTAGCAACAAGATGGAAGCATTCATTGTCACTGAAATCTACTTTTCCATTAGATTTTATCTTCCATGTCTTGTTTCTTCTGTCTGCAGAGAACTTTCAGCTTATGGGCTAATCAATACCTACTACTCACTCCTAGAAAAGGTCTTTACTGTCTGAGAGGAGAAAACGTAAGTAAAGTTGAGTAAGTTGTACAAGGTCAGTGTGAATTGTGTCTAAGCAAAGGTTAACAGACAGATTTGTTATTCCCATAGACGTTGGCTTAACTCCATACCCATTCCAGAAGAGTCCACTGCAGAGAGCTTTCTTTAGCGATGGAGCTTCACTGTTGTGTTCCAGAAGAGTCCACTGCAGAGAGCCTTCGTTAGCGATGGAGCTTCACTGTTGTGTTCCAGAAGAGTCCACTGCAGAGAGCCTTCCTTAGCGATGGAACTTCACTGTTGTGTTTCAGATGTAAAAATATTTAGCGTTGCATGTTTCTGCATATATTTTTCCAACACTGTTTTACAGGAAAAATTATCTAGATGAAAAAAGTCCATTTCACTTATGCATTTATACACACACAGGCACAAACAAGTGTGTGCACACACACACACACCATGTTTACATAAATTGATATTTTATAGGACAAATTGTATTGAGATGAAAGGTACATTTTATTGTGTATTCTCTCTCTCTCACAAAAGTGTTTATATAAATTACTGAGTTTGATTCAGATTTTTAAATACCACATGTTATTTTATGTGAAATTTAGAACTGTTTCTTTCAATCCCTAAGACTGAGACCTTTGTATGATTATTATGAGAATGATTTATGTTAAAATTATAACTAAACTTATTTTCTACTGCTGGAACACTTATACTCAAGTTAACAAGTTCCATAAGCCAACATACGATCATGGATAGTTCTTTATGGTATTCAGTCATTTCATATTTTCACACACAACTTCTTTACTGTTGTATAAGTTTTTCTAATTACCATTTTCCCTTATATGTTACTAAAGTATCCCAAAACTTCTGAATAATTATATTCCTAATGATACTTAAGGGAGATGTCTTCGATAATCTTCATCTGAAGCTTGTTAATCTCTCATTACTTTAAAGAAGACTTAGACATATCACATCATGCAGTGGGATAGCCCTAAAAGAGTGTGTGCATGCTGTCTCTGCTTCCTTGTTCTCTATCTTAGTGGTGTTATAGTCTAATCAAGTCAATATTCTGTTCCATGAAATTTCTTTTATTCTGGAGATAAAACTTATTACTCCCTAAATTACTTTATCATGATTTCATTACTATTTACACACTTCAAAAATGTGAATTTCACGGGGCAAGATTATATTCTTCCTTGCTGTCAGAACATTCATTTATTTTTCTTGGTTCTTCTAAACAATCCTTTTTTTTCACTCATATTCACCGAACTTTACTATGCAGTGTAAATTACTAACATTTTTATTCATTTCCTTTAAATCTTTTAATATACTACATTCTGATCTTATTTTCCATCTCCCATCTTCTGCCATGGAACCACTTCTCATGAAACCCAGGTTTGTGTTTTTTTTTTTTCCTTTCTTAAATATTTTTAATAAACAAAAAGCAGACAAAGCATACTAAATAAAAACAATAGTAAGAAGAAGCAACACAAGGGCTGTTTTGTGTTGCACAACTATTTCTGAGCATGTGAGCTGCCCTGGGGTATAGAGAGCATACTCAACATTGCTACATGAAACACACTGAATTTCCCTCTCCCAGAAGTTATCATTTTTACATAGATTCTTGGTTAACTGCACTATTTTTTACCGACGCCTTTTCTGTATTGAGATTTTAGTCTAGGTAAAACTTATGTAGGTCTTATCTATTCTGTTACAGTTTCTGAGTTAGTAGGTGATTATGCCTGGAAAATGTTATTTTTGAGTCATCTATTACCTTGTGATTTTACAATCTTTCTGGTCCTCTTTTACAAACATCCCTGGGCCATAAATGGGAGGTGTGATGAAGACATCCCATGTTAGGCTAAGTTCTACAAAGTCATTCATTCTCTGCATGTTTCCCATTGTGGGTCTCGGTGTTAATTAACATCTGTCTCAAGAAACAACTTCTTTGATGAGAGTTCAGAGTTGTCATGATTAATATTTGATTAGGAGTCATTTTATTGTTATTGTTTTTATTAAAATAAATATAAGGGCTTTTCCCCTTAGTGCCCATGGCTTTTCTAGTATTTGGCTCTTGGCCTGATTATCAGTGACAACTGAGTTGAATTTAATCAGGCAGGCCTTTAAACCAAACAATGTTACTTCTATAACATTTATGTAATTATTACACTATATCATATAGGCAGGTTACTACAATAGCTCATAGGTTTCACAGCTAAGTGAAATTCATGCTTACTTTTCTCCTCTGGTCACATGAATTGCATCTTTCAGCATTATTACTGTTGGTCATTAAAAAGAAAGTTTTATTTTAACATGAGGTTTATTTCTCCATGATTCACCACATAGATAAGTATTATCTTCAGTAATTGAGCCTTTTGTTACGATAGGTTGTTGAAGATAACCAACAGTATTGAAAACGATCTGTAATATTTAGAGGGGTCATCCATAAGGTCTCTTTGACTAACAACTCAGTAAAATGTGAACGATTTCTTGTATTGGACACATTGGTCACATTTCTGATTGTCAATGTAGGCTGAGTAGTGTTAACAGCTTTGCTGAGGGTTTAAAGATAAAGGATGAACACACCTGGAACAGCTATTAGAAAGCGATGTGCATATGCTGCATAGAGACTGAGGCAGAATGCAAGGACTTCCCCTGGTCTATGTCAGGTGGGCATCCAGTGCTGAGCATGGAAAGCCCGTAGCCCGTCAGGAGACGGACGACAAAAACCAACTCAATGGTATTCTGATTATTTGTCTCATATCTAAGCACTTTTCTCTTTCTTTTAAAGCTACAGGTATCTTGCTTATATATTATGGTTTCCAGTTTTGTGTGTTTATGGGATTTCTGTGTGTGTGAATGTGTACATCTCTGTGTCTATATGTGTTTCCTTTTTTTTTCTTGGCTCTTCTATTTTCTGTCGTTTCTTTGCCTTATTCAGGTTTGTTTGTTTTTATATTTATTATTATTATTATTAAATTATTTATCTAGATGATGTTTTTATGAATAACAGCAAGATCACGTGGATTTGTGGTGGGGATCTGGAAGGATGTATGGAAGCAGAAAGCATAATCAGAATATTCTGTATGAAAAAAAATCTATTTTCAATTAAGAAGTAGTAGTGAAGCATTACACATAAAATGTGTATCAACTTTTAGACATTAGAAAAAATGTCCTCCTAGATGAATCAATAGACTAAGAGAATTTCTGACAAACCTGATTCCCTGAGTTTGAGTCTGGAAACAATGTTAAGGTATGACAGAATCAACTCCTTCACATGCATGCAAACGCATACACAAATAAAAACACATGAAATAAAAATACAGATGAATTAAAAGTAAAGAGCAACAAACTGTGAGGAAATACATAGAATGAAAATAAAAATCAGTTTGACAGAAATTATGTAAATATTCAAAATAATATCTTCTGTTAGCTGTGTATCATAGTAAAGAGATAAATGTTTTATTTTACATAAAAATCATCCTAATAAACTTATCTTAACATAATTTACTTTATCCACTGGCCTCTCTAACATAATTGTTACATTTTTACATTCAAATGTAAAATTAAAAGATCAATAGCTGCTAGATTTGAGCTTAAATGCCTTTGAAAAATATTGAGTACATTTAATTAATTATGTGAAAAGACTAGTGCAATGCAATCATATTTTTTATTGATTGAAAATTATTTTAATAATTTTAACAAAATTATAAACAAAATATTCAAAGGGATCTATAGGTGAAACCTGATATTAAATATAATACATGTAAGATTGAAAACGCCCTGATTTCTAAGAACTTTTACAATATTGAAAGTCTTGATAAAAAAAAAATAATATGGATTTCAGCATTTCAAGTCCAAGCTAAGTGAGATAACAACTTGTTAGTAAGCATTAAAGGCTCCCTACAGACAAACAATTTATTTACCACAGAGAAAAGGACATAGGAACAGAAAGCTCACTAAAGATGCAGTCTGGTCTAAGAAAAGATGCTCTTCAGTAATTCAGTATTAAAAACAATTGCTCAGAGAACAATGGCAAACATTTATTCATGAAGTAGTAAATTATATATTTGCTTTTCTTGCCTAAGTATAGAAGTATTCTACACCATAAACTGTGCTTCTGCTTTTTTATTTGAATTTTTAACCTTTTATATTAACTACAGTTTATTCACTTTGTATCCCAGCTGTAACCCCCTCCCTCATTTCCTCCCAATCCCATCCTCCCTCCCTCATCTCCTCCCATGCGCGTCTCAAAGTCCACTGTTAGGGGAGGTCCTCCTCCCCTTCCCTCTGATCATAGTCTATCCAGTCTCCTCAGGGATGGTTGTGTTGTCTTGCTCTGTGGCCTGGTAATGCTGCTCCCCGCTCAGGGGGAGGTGATCAAAGAACCAGGCATTGAGTGCTTCTACTTTTTAAATACAAAGTATATGTGTAGAAAGCTATATAAAGATCAACAAAAGGATGTTATTTTGATAACTATCATTTATTGCTTGAGGAATTTTCATTAAGTAGAATCGTATTCATTAGTTCTGACTTTTACATAGTCTTCATAATAAAACTGGTTATGAGGAAAATCCACTACATAAGAAAGCAAAAGCAAAAATCTGTAGAGATGAGCAGAACATTTTATCTGTCTAGAAATTTAGCTACTATAAAGCATTGATTATGTTGGTTATTTATTTTTAAGAGTTTATATTTATTTTATATGCATGAGTATTTTTCCTTCGTGTACATATGTGCAACACAAGTGCCTGGTATCAGTACAGGTCCGAGGACATCAGATTTCCTAGAAATTGGAGGTCATAGGTGGTTTTTAACTTCAGGGTTGCTTCTGGGAACCCAAAGCAAAGCTTCTACAGGAGCTATGCACATCTGCTGTGTTCTTGTCTGGAAAGGCAACTACCCAGACCCATGATGGATGTTTTGCTACAAAAGGTTTCCAATTTTATATCAACTTATATACTATAATTGAATAAAATGATTAAAGTTGTATAGGGTGATACACACCTTTAATTTCAGCACTTCAAAGGAAGAGACAAGGTGGATCTGTGGATTTTGAGATGAGTCTGGTTTACAAAGTGACTTACAGAAAAGCCAGGTTTATATAGTGAGAGCCTTTCTCAAAAAATGAATAAATAAATTAATTAATAAATCAGAAATCATAAAATGATTCAGAGTCATAATATTGGATATTATCATTATGAGTGATTTTCAAATATTGCTTTAAGCATTTCCAGCTGAAAACTGGAATATTTTATCTCATAAAAATGCACGTTAAACTGCCTTATATTTAGTCCATGTATACAACATGCTTCAACTATACTTAGCTGCACATTCCCTCCGCTGTTCTCCATGTTAATGATTTATTCACCTGCGGATAGATTACATTTTCTTAATATGTTGGCCACTAGCATAGAGTCTGCAGAGAGCAGTAACAATAATCACCAAAATGTAGATTTTCCTTCGAACATATGATACTACAGGATGACTTGTAATCATTACTGCTTTTGAATAGTGTCAAGTAATCAAAAAAGAAAAAAACTATAAGTTTCTTGGCTAAATTTTTATCTTACAATTACAATTTCCTGATTCTGTTTTGCATTTGGAAAAACACAAAAAGAAGACCTTTTATTGAGAAATAAATGTTAATTCTGTTAGGTTGTAAATATTTAGGATTCCTTGTTATTATAATATTGTTCTATTATTTCTAAACATTTAAATAAAATAGTTAATATTTCTTTTTCTTTGAATAGTCGTTTAATATTTTATCATTAGTTTTATTATTTTTAAAAGTTTGTGTGTGTGTGTGTGTGTGTGAGTGTGTGTGTAAGAGTACAGATGCTCACAGTTCAGAAATGGTGTCAGATGGCCTGGAACCAGAGTTACAGGTGGTTATGAGGCTTCTCTCAGAATTGGTGGGCACCTGACTTGTGTCCTCAGTATCTCGGCAATGGAGTACCTGTGCCTAACAACTGAGCCATGTCAGGACCCACTCTGTTAAAGGAGCTCATTAGGCAGATGGGTCTTCTGGAAGGAAATCAGTATTCTTCAGGATCTGTACTATGCTGCACAACAGAACTACTCCAGCCTCAGACATTCATTCTTTGAGTATTGCTGCATCTCTCTATACTCTGGTATGGTGTGAATAATCACTTTCCGGGTATTTACAGACTCTGATTGAATAAACTTCCAATTGGATCTTAATGAAGATGTATTGCTGTTCAGATGAATTAATGCATGATTATGGAATTCCTGATCTAATTCAAACAATTTCAAAAATTCAATTGTTTTAGAACTTCTAAAACAGCTTTAGAACACTTTTGGCTGCAATAAATACTTCTGTACCTCACTAGGAAACAGGCTTGAGACATATTTGTGTCTTCAAGATGAGCCTTCATTCACAATCCTGGTATATACCATAGTATAGGCAAGATGGTTTAAACTTGCTATGAACCCAAATTATAATGAAACTACCAAGCAAAGTCTAATAAAGTACAAACCTTAATGTCAAAATATATACAAACTCTTCTTTTGTAACTCCTTATATCTTGCCACTGCATGGCATTATTTAGTGCCATTTTAAATTTACTTTGTTTCTTAGAATGAAAGACAGAGAAAGTTATTGCCCTGAGCTCACTATACACTTAGAGATAGCTGAAAAAATGTGTAGCCAGGTCAGTCCTGATTGGAAAAAAAACAAAACAAAACATATATTTTCACAAGTTTTAGACCCTGTCAAGCTTTAGACATTTTAAAAGTTTTTCACTCAGAACTCTGAGAACTTATATAATGGATACTTAAATATGAAACATATAACCTGTTTTATTTTAGAATTCGTATGTTTTTGTGATTAATTGCCTTTTTACTATAAGGTAATTTCTTTTCTGGGAGGTTTGTCTTAGAGGTATAAAGACCATAGAATAAATGGTTGCAGAACACCCTGTTGGCAGAAGCCTGGTAGTGGAAGCCTGCCGGAAATTGCTTCATTCATGAGTTGTAAATATGTATATAGATATGCTTGCATGTAAGTATGTCTGTTTCTTGTACATATGTTACATGAGGGTAGGTCAGTTGTCTGTCTGTCTGTAAGGAGCTCCTTTGTTATTGTCCATTGACTGTTTGTATGAATATATATAGGTCTATATGCTTGATGGTTTGTCTATTTGTACATTTGGGCTTGTGCTGTGGAACTGGTAGCCTAAACTTGCTTTAATTTCTGCAACAGGGATTCTAGCAGAAATCAACATGATCATCATATGTAAACTTGTGGGAATTTGGGAATTCATTGAAATTAAAGTTCTAGTTTTATTTATTTATTTATTCATTCATTCATTCAGTATGGACACAGAACACAGTGACTTTATTGATCTTTGAATCCTTCTCTGATCCTCTTTATCTTTAAATGTTAGAGTGGTTCTGGGTTCCAGGTTCCTAGTTTCTTTATTCTCTATTTGTACCAAACATTCTTAAATTCTTTTGTACCACAGATTTCCTTGGTGTCCCAGAGAGACTTCTACCCTTCTTAGAATGATTGTTTTTGAAGGTACACAATGAAATGCATAAAATTGTAATGAAACCATTAACTTCACACATCTTTTCCCTTGAGTTGTGTACATGAATGCTCTGTTTACCATCTCTTTCCTCTTTCCATTTCCTCTTTCCATTTCCTCTTTCCATTTCCTCTTTCCATTTCCATAAGTGAGCATATTCAGGATCCACTATCAGCCTAAGATAAGCAGGAAAACGTTTACTTTAGCCCATAGAGACCTCCTCAGAGGCCTACTTCTGAGCAGGAGCTAATCTCAGATCAACAAGCTTTGTTTACAACCCCTTGCAGTTTTGGCTAGAAGCCTCCTTTTACAGTTCTGGTTGCAGGAAAAAATAAAATCAATAAAAAGATGACCAGTTAAACGTTTTCCTCCTTAGCAGCAGTGTGGCTAATCCCTAGACCTAGACAAGAAATCCTGAGGTACTTCCCCTATTCTTTTTCTAAATAAATTAATTTATTTATTATAATTTATTCACTTTTTATCCTCTCTGCAGCTTCCTCCCAGGTTTCCTTCCAGCTCCACCTACTCTCTCTCTTCTCCTCCTATGCCTTTCCTAGTCCACTGATAGGTGAGGGCCTCCTCTCCTTCTATCTGACCCTAGGATATCAGGTCTCATCAAGGGTGGCTGCATCATCTTCCTCCATGGCCTAACAAGGCTGCACTTCCCAGGGGGAGGTGTCAAAGAGCTGGCTACTGAGTTCATGTCAGAGACAGCCCTTGTACCCCTCTCTAGGAAACCCACTTGGAAACTGAGCAGCTAATGGGCTTCCTCTAAACAGGGGGGTCTAGGTCTTCTCCATGCATGGTCTTTGGTTGGAGTATCTGTCTTTGCACAACCCCATGGGCCCAGGTATTTCATCTCTCTTGTTCCCCTTGTGGAGTTCCTCTCTCCTCTAGGTCTTTCTATCTCCCTCTTCTTCCATAAGGTTTCTGGCACTCTGCTCAAAGTTTGGCTATGAGTCTCAGTATTTCCTTTGATACCCTGCTGGGTAGAGTCTTTCAGAAGTCCTCTATAGAAGGCTGCTGTCCTGTTCCTTTTCTTCTTCCACTTCCGATGTCTATCTTGTTTGCCATTCTGAATGAGGATTAATCATCTTCCCTAGGGTCCTCCTTGTTTAGCTTCTTTAGGGCTATAGATTTTAGTATGTTTATGCTATATTATATGGCTAATATCCACTTCTTTTAATAATCTTTGTGATAAGTTTCCTGAGTCATCAGCTGGGTGACCCAGGAGATAAAGCGAAGGGGGACTCTGTGTCCCATCCCAGATCCTACCCTGAACTCTAACCTTCCAAAAGGAGAGAGAAACTTTGGCATATGGACTTTAGAAGACATTGACAGAGCTGTCACTCCAGGCCCTTCATTTAACATTTTATAATAAAAATTACCTAGATTTTGCTTTACATTGCCCTTATACTATGCAATATAATTGACCTTTATAAATCAGAAAACCACTCTCACATAAGTGAAATTAATAAGAGACCATAATGGGAGATGTGTTGAGGTTTCTTGTGTCAGGCATGACTTTCGTCTTACTGAAAGGGTGTTGAGATCAATTTGAGAGCTATCCATTACCACACAGGTACCATTATTGCAAACTTTGAGTAAACCCAACAAAAAGAACTAAAAGGAAATTATAGAATGCTGAGGTAGGAGAAAGAGTCTTACTTCCCCCCAAAAAATCACACCAATTGACAATAAAATATCAAATGATCAGTCATGAAAATATAAATACATATAATACTATACAAACTGAGAACTTATATTTATATATTTATTACATATGCATTACATATGTAGTTTTGTGTATTTAAACTTTTACTTATATATATTTGCGAGTAAGTTATATTATATGCATATATTTATGCACATAAGCAATAACAATTTAAAAGAGGGAATATATTTGAAAAAGACCAAGAAGGGGTATTTGAAAGTGTATAGGTTTAGGAAAGATGTAAGATGATGAGATTCTATTATAAACTTAGCAAATAATAGAAGTGTTGGAGATGAAAGGAGAGCAAATATGTGAAATGAAAGTAGAAAGGTAGGTAAAGAGTGATAGAAGAGAGCAGAGGTAAGGAAAGAACAATAATCACTTTCATGTGAAAATGCTATCATGAAATTTTCATCCTGCTCTTTATCAATGTAAAGAACTCTGCAAAATTTTATTATGCATTTTCCAGATGACATAAATTCTTCTTTTTTTCTTCCTCCACCTCAGCCTTTTTCTTTCTTCAGAATGTTTTTCATATTCACTGGATGAGTCCTCTTGAAACTTTCTGTTGGTAATCTCACTGATATTCTTTTTCTATTTCTACTTTCTATGCAGACGTTGTTTTAGGTTGCTGTCCATCCTAAATTTTACTGATTTCACTAATTACTGATTCTTAAAATTCAGTATATTTTGATCACCTTCCTTCCATTTCTGCCATTGCTTTCTTCATTTCTTCAGACTTTGGACGTTTTCTTCCCCGGATTCTTCATCTCTCACAGTCAGATTCTAGTTCAAAAAAATCTTTTTCTATATCTTCTCTTCTTAGATTATACAGTATATGAATCTGACTTAGAACTGACTTGATTTATGGCTTCCTTGTCTCCTGGGGAGTCTTCATTTTGTTGTCCAGCTCATCTATTTTTTTTTTCTCGTCATTTGAAGAACCATCCTCATCAGTTAAAAAACTGGCTCTAATTCCTTCAAAAAGCATCTTTTTTACAATCCTATTCTCAGGATCACTGTCATTAACAGCATGATCTTTTGTGACAGGCATTGATGTAGATAATGTATCATCTCTTGAAAATTGACAAAAATCTAGCTTGAGAAGGCAGTAATAAATATTCAGGCAGAAGCTTTATTGTCTGTTCATTACTGTTCCCCTCATCTACAGAGTAGTGATCATCATCTTCATTGCCAGAAGATGAAGAAGTACTGTCTGCTGGCATCCTGTTATTACTTGTTATTAAGGAGTTTCCTTTTTTTCTTCCGTGGCATTGACTGCCTTTTTTGCTGAAGTTCTTTGTCTCTTCTGCTTTGTCTTGTCTTCTGAACTTTCCTCAGCATCAAAAGATAATGCTTACTTTTCCTTGGAATTTCTCTTTGAACTTAAATTTCTTCTCTCAATTCAGTTGTTTTCAATCTCTTAGTGGTAGAATCAGAACACTGTCCTTTCAAAAAATAAGTCTCACTATCAGACAATAAGCACTCTGGCCTCTTTCTTGAATTTTTTCTCATCAAGCTGCATTTTTTTTCCTTCTCTCTGGTATATCAAACACTCTACTTTAATCTTCTGAAGAATCACAACTATCTCCTTTCCCTGGCCACTTCTTAACCCTCTCAGGTAACTTTTCCTTATTTTTATCATTTATTGTTTTTACCTTTCTCTTCTCCCTCAGTTGTGTCATTCTTATTTTATTTTATTCTTTTATGAAAATGAACAATTACTTCTCCTTCAGGGAATCTTTTGGTATTATCTAGTGAACACTAATGTTGTTACTTTCTTTTGACTATTTCTTTCTTCAAGTGTGTTGTTCTCTTTTCTTTTGTTGCAGTTTCCTTCCCAATTTGTTTTTTATCCCCTTCTGAAGATTCAATTTGCTCTTTCTTTGGAAATTTATCAGTAACACCAGATAAACCGCTCTTTATATTTTTACATGTTTTATTTTTCAGATGTTTAATCTTCTTTTTAGTTTTAGCAACTATTTTGCCTTCAAGAAATTTTACATTCTCCTCTCGCTGTGAAGATTTTTCAACACCATCAAAGACAATATTTGACAGCTGCCTCTTACAAAGTATCTCTCTCAATGCCACCACATTTTTACCTTTCTTGACTGAATCTTCTACTTCCTCCTTCCATTCCGGGTCATGACATGGTCCTTCTTGCAAAGTGCTCACCCTTTCCAGCCTTTTAGTATCCAGGACTATTTTACTCTGTTTTTCATGTTTAGAAGAGTCATGGTCATTCTTACATGAAACACTTTTGTTGGTTACTCTGTCAGCTCCAGTAGTGCTCATGATATTTATGTCTCTTCCTAACTCTGATTCACAATTAGAAGAGTCAAAGTAGTTTGGGCATTTCTTTTTAGAGACGATAGAATTTTTCATTGACTTTCCTTTTATAATATCAAAGTCTGAACCAGAAGATGAACTTTTCCATTTCCTGTTCTCATTGTTATCTTCCCCTGTTTGAATTTCATGAATTATCTTCATTTCTTTAATATCAGTGTCTGAAGAAGAGTGACCTGTCTGGCTTAAGTCTGTGAGGACTGTTAGTGTTTCTTCAGAATCTGAACTTTCATCTACAATCCTTGCTTGCTTAACTTTGGGCACCTTATGAGGTGCACGATTACCAAAAGCAGTGATAGAAGAATTTTGCTTATGCTTTTTCTTTTCAAGAAATGACAGCCTTTGCTTCTCTTTAATTATTTCATTATTTTCTTCGTCTGAACTTGATAGTGACTGATTGGCTTTTCCCTGTTGCGGTAAGGGTTTGGCTTTTACATGTAGGGACCTTTGAAGATCAGATTCTTCTAAGAGTAATGGAACCTTATTTTCAACTAAATGCTCATCCTCACCATTTTCCTCTCTGAATTCACATTTCCCTGAATTGGGGGCCAGTCCAGAACTTTTACTGACAGCTTTCTCTTGTGGAACTTCCTGGCAGTCAGCATCTTCAGATAAGGAATTAGAACTGGAAATTGGACTGAGTTTTCTATATAATTCTTTTCTTGCTTTTGCTATAAGTTTTGGTTTAATATTTTTCCTGCTGTCTTTTGAAGAAGTGTTTAATTTTAGAAATGAATTCTCCAGTTCTGGATCAGTCCCAGTGTTGTAACCACTTTGATAATCAGATGAACTCTGAAATTCCATATCAATCTCCCGATTCTCAAAAATGGCTTCTGGAGCTGAGGAAGATAGAATATCTGTGTCTAACCTTTCAGAAATATGAGTGAGGTCATAATGAGTTCCATCTTTACTAGCCAATCCCTTTTGTTTATCACTTTTATTTACTTTGTGTTCCTCTACTGGGAAGTCCTTGCTGACTATGTTCTTTATTGTTGATCTATCATCTAATTTTAAAGCTCCTTTTTTCCCTGAAGGACAGGATTTTCCTCCTTTTTGAGTTTTTGTTTCAGAATTAGCATTTGTGATCTTAAGTGTTTGGGCACTTTTATTTTTGTGTACAATATCCACAGCTTGAATCTCTGAATTCAAATCATCTTCTAATGCACTATGTGCCTTCTTGATATCAGCCAACACCGACTGAAAAGCCTTAAGCTGATATAACTTCACATCAGGACTCATTTCTGAATTATTTGCTGCATACTTTAGAAAGTTAATATAACTGGAGTTTGTATTAGATGTTACTTCAATCAGTGTTTTTGTCTTCTTCATCATCTCTTTGGGCATATTTAGTGGAGAATAATCGCAGATTTCAGAACTAGAACCTGACTCATCTAATTTTGTTTTTTTTCCATTAGAACTGAAACTAGTCTTTTCTGGAGGAAGTTTAGGTGTAGTCTCACGTACCTTACTACTTTTTTCAGTGTCAGCTTCCATCTTCTTATTGTTTTTAAAAAACTGTTCTAAATTCTCAAATACTTTGTTGCATACAGAAACCAAGTGCAGTAGAGGCTCTGGGCAGCAGACATAGCAATGCCATTGATTGTTTTCCTGCATTATTGCAGACAGCTCTTTCCGACCAAGGTTGTACAGGATGCATTTCTTACAGAAGGAGTTATGGCAAAAGTCACAACAAATCAAGTTCCCACCTTCGGCACACCATCTGCACTGTTCATCCGTTCCATCTGAGTCGTGGCTAATGTCCTCGCTGGTGTAATACTTGAAGCAGTTCTTACAGATAAGGACTTTCAGTGCAGGGTGTCTATAAAAAGAATTTTTTTGAAAAGGGTTGACCTGTTGTCCACAAGCAGTGCAACACACAACCACATTAAACCTCTCAGTGTGTTTCTTGCGATTTTCAGTTTTCGTTTTAATTTTGCTTCTAAATTCAGGCCCCTTAAAATCATCCTTGTCTTCATTCGGCAATGGGTCTGGTTGTACAATCACTATACTTTTTGGTGAATTTTGAATGGAAATGTCATTTTCTGGATTTTCACTGGTAGCTTCTATATTTATATTGTCCATAGGTTCTTCATTATCAGATTCTACCCATTTTGTTACAATTGAAGTTTTCTTCTTTGATCTTGATGGTCTTAATGATGCAGACGCTTCCGAGGCTCTAGTTTCCCCTTCTTTGCTATTTTCCGTCATCTCGGAGTTACTTTCCAGAACCGCTGATTTTACCTGCGCATTGGCCCGCTGCACATCGTGGAAAAGATGTTTTCTGGCCTGTGGAAGCGCCCGGAAGTCATGAAGCACCTGCAGCGGTGTATTCAGCTTGCTTCCTCTCGGGACCAGCTGTCATGTTTCCAGCTCAGAGGGTCGGTCCGGCCTCCGCGGGCGCTGGATATGGTTCCTCACCGCTCTGTAGGCGCCCGATTCCCAGGGAAGTTCACTGGAATTTCAGTTGTTTCCGGAGTTGGTGCTGCGTATTCCCCAAAGCGGGGAAGAAAAACAAAAAACAAACAAAAAACAAACAAACAAAAAACATCACGCTGCCATGGAAACCACGCTACATCACTGCCGCCATTTTGCTGGCTGGAACTCTCAGCGTAGGCCAGTGAAGGGAAACTACAAAGGGCAGGTTGGTGATGGGGTGAGGCAGGAATCTAAGAACATGGCATTTCTCAAATCCTCCCTCAGGCAACGTGATTGGGAATTACTGCTACTTGTCAGATGTCTGAACGATGACATCAAATTAAAAACTCTCTCTCTGCCTATGGCATTTCTAATACATAGACAGCCCACCAAATACCAAGATAAGGTAGATTTGCCCTGAGGGGTTCACCTAGACAACTTTTAAAACTCTGACACTAAAAATATTCTATTTGTTTCTCTTTTGAAGAATGGATATTCGTGTAGAATGTCAAAACCCCAAGAATATAAAAACATATAACAGTGAGTTTATTGCCAGGAGCTGTTGATATTTATGTAAAACTTAGATATGGCAGCAGACACAGAATTAATGCATACCAATAAATTTCCACACAAAATTCATTTACGGAGCTCCTAAATAGAAAAAAAGCAAAAATAGCAAACAGCAAAGATTCAAATCCATCATGAGACTTAGTGTTCCTGTGTGTCTATATTGGTTCACAAAGTATTGGTAGTAAGTTATTATTGAAGTGCAGTAGACAATGAGAAAAGGCATGGGTTCTTGACCTCGTTCCCACATTAATTTGCAAATGGGCATACAACTTAGTCAAACACACACACACACACACAGAGTATAACATAAATGTTGACTAGATATTATGATAGCCCCTTTAATTTTTGCTTGATGTTTTAAATGATATCTTTCTTATATTTACTATCAACATAAATCAGTGTTGTGTGGAAAGGGAAGGACGTAAAATGTATTTACAACATTTATTGATGGCCTATGTTTCTATAATGTATTTTAGAGATAAAAAAGGTACAATGCATTGACATCTTGGAAATTAGAGTTTGTGCGAAGTAACAAATATAGAAAAGGTTTCAACTTTTTGTTTGTGGAAATCCAGTTTTCCCACCACTATTTGTTGAAGATGCTTTTATTTTCAAGCATATGTTTTTGGAAACTTTGTCAAAATTATCTACTCAGGCTTGGGTCTTTCATTTTGTTCCCTTGGTCCATTGGTCTGCCAATACCATACTGATTTTATTACTGTCTCTGAAATATATCTTAATATTTGGAGTGCCCTTTCCCTGGGTGTCCCCTCTTCACTCTTGAGCCCCCTTGGTGCCACTCCCTTGTGGTCCCTGAGAGGGATGCTTAGATTTCAATCTGTCCTTCTGGCTTCCCTAGGCCTCTGGAGAGCAACAGCTCTAGAGCAGCTGAGGCTAAATCTCCACATCCCGGGGGCCTGACATCAGACTCCTGGGAAACTGAGATGCTGAGGCTGAGGAGAAGGCAGCAATACCCTAAGCCTCAGTTGCAGCTGATGCTGACTGGGAGCTCAGGCTGAGGGAGGTGTGTGCAACTGGAGCTGGTCTGTGGACTAAGCTTTGTGACAACAATGTATAAACTAGCCTTTCCTCTGAGGAAGGGAACTTTACATAGTCTGGTGCTGCCAGCCAAAGACCAGGATCAGAAATCTGACCCCTCATTATAAATTCACAGCTTGAGGAAAGTTGTTTTGCTTAGCTCAGAGTTTAAGTCCATATAACCCCCTTCAGCCATTAATCAATAGGTCCCTCCCCCACACCTCTCTAACTGTCAAAATGACAGTTCCAACTTCTGTAACTGTCACAGAGGTCATCTCCAGGCCTTCTCAGATTATACTGATTTTAGCTGAAAAGTCTGAATAAAACCAAACATCCCTGAGCAAAAAATACCAACAATTCCTGCACTTCCCACAAAAGACCACTGATCTCTAAGCTGGAGAACCATCTAATTCCTGAACTGGAAAATCCACCAATCCCTGAGCTTCTCCAAACTCAGGACTTGAAATCAGTACTGAAAATCCCCACATTGGAAATTTCTACCCTAGAAAGCTCCCACACCTAAGAAAGCCTATATAAAGATTGTGTCTGCTTAATTTTCTGTTGCCTTCTCCCAGTAGCAGAGGCAGCCACTTCTTGATCCATCACTCCACACCTTTATCCTCCAATGAATTTCTTTGGTGAAATTTGCTGCCCATGTGACTCCATTTGGAAGAAGCAATGTAGATAAGTGAAGAAGGGGCTGGGATTGAAGCTCCTGAACTCCCGAGCTCAGCTGAAGGTAACTTCCCCTACATGCTGCAAAGCCTTTGTTGGGACCTCTCAGAGCTGTGTGGTTTCTGGGCTCCTGAGTGCCAGAACACAATTCCCATCAGATCAGGAAAGTCAACAGTAATCCCTTTGGAATTAATTTTTTCTTCATGTATTTTTTTTCTGTCCTATCCATAGTCTTCTGTGGCTTCTAATGAATTATAAGACATTTTCAGAATATTAATTTTATTAACCCACAGGCATTGGATATCTTTGTCTTCCAGTTCTTCCTATATGCCTGCAGTTTTCTTTGTTTTTCCAGTTGTGTCCTTGCCCAGTTTGGGTATTAGAGTGATACTGCCTTAAAGACACGGTTTGGATGTACTCTTTCTGTTTTGAATAGTTTAGGAAAGGTTGGTTGTAGAGCATCTTTGAAAGTGTTCTGGAATTCTGCTGTGACTCCACCTGGCCCTAGAGATTTATTTATTTTTTATAGCTGCAAAGCATTTTAATTTTATTCCTGTTTAAATTTCCTTTGTTGTCATCTGTTTAGGTTCTTGACTTCTGTTTTACTTAGGGTCTTGGATTTCATCCATTTATTTTAGGATTTCCAGCTTAAGAAAGTAAAGTTTTTGGTTTTTCTTTTTGGTGTTGTTTGTTTGGTTGGTTGGTTGTTTTTTGCTTCTTTGTTTTGTATTTAAAGTAATGGCTTTCTCAGTTATTTTTCTTTACTTTTCATTTCTCTCATCTCTTTAAATCAATCTGGCGCTTTCTCAGACAACTAGGAATAGTGCTTCCTCAAGATCCAACTACACCACTCCTAGGCATATGTACAAAATATGCTCAAGTACACAACAAGGACATTTGTTCAACCATGTTTGTAGCAGCTTTATTCGTAATAGCCAGAACCTGGAAACAACCTAGACGTGCCTCAACCAAAGAATGGATAAAGAAATTGTGGTACATTTACACAATGAAATATGACTCAGCAATTAAAAACAAGAAAATCATGAAATTTGCTGACAAATGGATGGAACTAGAAAAGATCATCCTAAGTGTGGTAACCCAGAAACAGAAAGACGCACATGGTATATACTTACTTATGAGTGGATAAATGTTAGAGCTTTCAACAAATGAAGTTTGTTAGAGTCACTCTTGCAAAATGACAAATAATGGATATTTTTAAGTATTTAGGCACTTCCATAACTACACAAATTAGATCCCAGTCTTACATGAAGATTACAGAGCTTAAGAGCATTATATAAAGTCAAATGAATAAAAAAATGATACAAATGGATAGAAGAACAGTTTAGTTTAACAATATTAAAAGAGGACTTCACAGTCCAAAGTGAGCACACAGGACAAGTCACGGCAGAGCCTCTGCTCTGGTGGGTGGGGCACAAATAAGCTCAGTGCATACCTGGTATCTCACTGCTTTGGTCAAAAATTTGCATAAAATATTCACTCATCTCCTCTTCAAACAAACAAACAAAAAGCCTGGTAACAAAAAATAGAGTTATTATAACTTGTGATGCAAACTTAAGTTTCTTTAACCACTTTTAGTATCAAATAAGCACTTCTTAATCTTGTTTGAGAGCTTATGCTGAAGTTAAGAGCAATTGCTTTTTATAATGCTTTTTAAAGATTATAAGGTGATTATTTCTCCTTTCCTTTCCTCCCTCAAAACCTCCCTTTTGCTCTTTTTCAAATTTATGTTTAGCTTTGTTTATATGTTTGTGCATATATTCATATATGCTTATACACACATGCACACACACATACATACACACATATTCCAATTCTTCAACTACACTTTTTTAAACAATGGTGACAAAATTTCCAGATTCAGATTCAAAATTTACAGTCAGTACAGATTCTTAAGAGATTACAATAAGATACAAATAAAAATATGACTTCATCTAAACTTTATCGCATGTGCAAGATTTCTTCATAAACTGGATAATATTTAAACATAGAGGCATATTTTCTGTGTGTTTATTAGAGAAAAAGAGAAGACTTAAATGCTTAAATTGTTTTAGTGAAATATCTGGGAACCTAATGATCATAACTTTTCTTGAGTAGACTTTGTAAAATACATTTGGGTAAGTATATTTCCAATTGAAAAAATCAATATATATTTTCTAAATTTAGATCTGGAAAAGTTGTATTTATTACTATTTTTGTAAGTTGACTGTAAGAACTTTCATCAAGATCTTTGAGAACACTCATTATAATAGATCACATATCTTGGAACATTAGCATTTCATATGTAAAAATAATATTGTATAATTAATAATATTTAACATACCAAGTAATTAATTTGGGCAGATGCACTGCTCATTCATTTTTCTCTTCAAATAAAACATCCAATACAAAACTCTCCTTTCAAAAAATGACAACTTTACTCTTAAAATAGATGTCATGGTTATGGGAGGAAAATCTACAACCACTAACTAACTACTAAACCAGCACAACCTCTAACAACTTGTAAACATTTGTTTCTATCTTTTAAATTTTTCAATTATTTACAGTGTATTCATTTTGTATCATCCCATCCCAACACCACCTTTCCTCCCTCTTCTCCTCCCATGTCCCTCCCCAAGTCCACTGATTGGACTTGGTTTTCTGTTCAGAAAGTTATCTCCTGTGCCAATGAGTTCAAGGCTCTTTCCCAATTTTTCTTCTAACACATTTAGTGTGTCTGGTTTGTGTTGAGGCCTTTGATCCACTTGGCCTTTAGTTTTGTGCAGGGTTATAAATATGCATCTATTTGCATTTTTCTACAGGTAGAAATGCAGTTAGACCAGCACCATTTGTTGAATATGCTATCTTTTTTCCACTGTGTAGTTTTGGCATCTTAAAATCAAGTATCCATATTTGTGTGGGTTTATTTCTGGGTGTTCTATTATATTTCATTGATCCACCATTCTGTTTCTATGCCAGTACAATGCAGTTTTATTACTATTGCTCTGTAGTAGAGTTTGAGATGAGGGATGGAGATACCTCCAGATAATCACTTGTTTTACAGCATTGTTTTAGCAATTCTGGGTTTTTTGTTTATCCAATGAAATTGAGAATTGTTCTTTCAAGTTTGGAAAAAAATTGGTGGTATTTTGATGGGACTAGCATTGAATCTGTAGATTGCTTTTGGTAGGTTGGTCATTTTCACTACGTTAATCCTACAAATAAATGAGCATGGGAGATTTTTCCATCTTCTGATATCTATCTCCAATTTCTTCAAAGTGTTGAAGATTTTCTAACAGGTCTTTCACTTGCTTGCTTAGAGTCACACCAAGGTTCTTTATGTTATTAGTGGCTATTGTGACAGATGTCATTTCCCTAATTTCTTTCTCAGTATTTTTGTCTTTCATATATAGGAGGGCTACTGGGCTACTGATGCTTTTTTTTTTAGTTAATTTTGTATCCAGCCACTTTGCTGAAGGTGATTATCAGCTGAAGGAGTTCTCTGGTTGAATTTTGGAGATCGCTCATGTATACTATCATATCATCTGCAAATAGTGATTCTTTGACTTCTTCCTTTCTGATTTTTATCCCCTTGGTCTCCTTTAGTTGTCTTATTGCTTTATCTAGGACTTCAAGTACTATGTTGAAGAGATAGAGAGAGAGTGGGCAGCTTTGCCTTGTCCTTGATTTCATTTGGATTGATTTAAGTTTCGCTCCATTGAGATCGATGTTCGCTATAGGCTTGCTGTATATTGTCTTTATTATGTCTTGGTATGTGCTTTGTATTCCTGATCTCTCCAAGACTTTAAACATGAATGGGTGTTGGACTTTGTCAAATGCTTTTTCAGTGTCTAAGGAGATGATCATGTGATTTTTCTCCTTCAGTTTGTTTATATGGTGGATTACATTGATGGATTTTCAAATGTTGAACCATGCCTCCATGCCTGGGATGAAGCCTACTTGATCATGGTGAATTATATCTTTTATGTGTTCTTGGATTTGGTTTGCAAGTATTTCATTGAGTATTTTTGCATCAACGTTCATAAGAGAGATAGGTCTGAAGTTCTCTTTTTTTGTTTGGTCTTTGTGTGGCTTAGAGTAAGTTTGGTAGTGTTCCTTCTGTTTATATTTTGTGGAATAGTTTGAAGAGAATTGGAGTTAGCTCTTCTTTAAGGTCTGGTAGAATTCTGAGCTGAAACCATCTGGCCCGGGGCTTTTGTTGGAAAGGAGACTTTTGATGACTGCTTCTATATCCTTGGGAGATGTAGGACTATTTAATCTATATACCCGATCTTGATATAATTATGGTAAATGGAATCTATCGAGAAAATTGTCCATTTAATTTTGACATTCAAATTTTATGGACATACAGTCTTTTGTGGTAAGACCTGAGAATTGTATTTCCTCTGTATCTGTCCTTATGTCTACCTTTTTGTTTTTGATTTTGCTGATTTGGATAGTTTCTGTCTGCCTGTTAGCTAATTTGGCTAAGAGTTTGTCTGTCTTGTCGATTTTCTCAAAGAACCAATTCTTAATCTCATTGATTTTTTGAATTGTTTTTTGTTTGTTTGTTTGTTTGTTTCTGATTCATTGATTTCAGCACTGGGTTTGATTATTTCCAATTTTCTACTCTTTTTTAATTTTTAATTTTTTATATTATTTACAGTTTAGTCACTTTGTATCCCAGCTGTAGCTCCCTCCTTTATTCCCTCCCAATCCCTCAGTGTTATGTGCTTCTCTTGTTCTGCCTAGGGATTTTAGGTGTGCCATTAATTTTCTTGGATGAGAAGTCTCAAACTTCTGTCTGTAGGCACTTAGTTCTATGGGCTCTCCTCTTGGCACTGCTTTCATTGTGTCCCAGAAGTTTGGGTAAGATTTGCCTTCATTTTCACTGAATTTTAGGAGTCTCTTATCTCTTTATTCATTTCTTCTCTGATCAAGTTGTCATTGAGTAGAGAATTGTTTAGTTTCCATGTATATGTAGGATTTTTGTTATTTCTGTTTTTGTTGATGTCTAGTTTTAGGCCATGGTGGTATGATAGGATACAAGGGATTATTTTGATCTTCTTATATCTGTTGAGGCTTGCTTTGTGACCAATTATATGGTCTATTTTGGAGAAGGTTCCATGAGTTGCTGAAAAGAAGGTATACACTTTTGAGTTTGGGTGAAAAGTTCTGTAGACATCTCTTAGGTCCATTTGATTTAGGACCTCTGTAAGTGCCATTATTTCCCTATTTAGATTCTATCTAGGTGATCTTACTCTTGGTGAGTGTGGAGTGTTGAAGTCTCTCAGTATTAATATGTTGGGATTGATGTGTGATTTAAGCTTTAATAATGTTTCATTTTCGAATGCAGGTGCTCTTGTAGTTGTATAGGTGTTCTGGATTGTGATGCCCTCCTGGTGGATTTTTCCTCAATGAGAATGAAAATTGTTGTAATTAGAAAAGAATGTATACATAAACAAAAAAAATAAAATAAAATGAGTGTATCTGTAAAAATATTTCTTTATTATGAAATGACTTTCACTTTCAGTATACAGTTGCATGCTTCTGCTATAGTTTCTCTGAATGGATTGTTAAGTAACAAATTTGACCAACAATCATTTTTCATATCTCTGACATTACATTTTTAGAAAGTTTTAATATCAATTTCAAATCAGTAATCAAATATATTATGATGATTATATATTTCTTCCATTGAAGTACAGAGAGATGATTGATTCTGGTTCAGCTTCGAGGACTTGAAAAAACTGTAGGTTTACATAAATACTATGTAAAATTTTTGTAGTAGAAACTTATGGCTAAAATACACTTATTTTGAAATGTTATCTCAAGTTACATTGAAATGTTAACATTTAATATGAAATGATGTAAAATTTTGAAATAAATTTAAAACATACAGATTATGGCTTTTAAAATAATTGGTGGATTATATGCACTTTATGTTTCTATTATTTAGATTTAATGTTTTATATGTAGGTCTGTCTATATGTCTGTGCCTGCAATTCCAGAAGAGGGCATGGAATCCATTTTAGCTACAGTTAAAGAAGTTTTGAGTTGCTGAATATGAGTGATGAAAATCAAACTTAAACAACTATTTAATTAGTAAGTTAATTCTCTATCCCCATGTTATTATTTTTAAAATCAGAAGATTGACCTAAATTTATTAAACAGATCAAATTATTGTGGGTAGACATATTCTAAATTTTGGTGAAATAATTTATATTAATGCTGTGTATATGATATCTTAATCCTAGCTATGGATAAACTACATGAATTCAATAAGAAATTAAAAATGCATTTTCTAAAATTATTTTTTAAAATTTATTCACTTTGTATCTCAGTTGTAGCCACCTCACCCCCCTCACCTCCACCGGATCCCACCCTCCCTTCTTCTTCCTTTCCTCTCCCTCTCCACCAAGTAGGAGAAGCCCTCCTCTCCTACACTCTGACCCTAGCCTATCAGGTCCCATCAGAGCTGATAGATCAGAAGAGCCTGGATCCTCTTCCTCTGTGGGCTGGCTAGGTTGCCACAACAGGTAGTAGTGATCAAGGAGCAGGCAACCGAGTTCGTGTCAGAGACTGTCTCTTCTCCCTTTCCTAGGAGATCCACATGGAGACTGAGCAGTCTATGGGCTTCAGGAGAGCAGGGGCTCTAGGTTTTCCCTATGCGTGGTCTTTGTGTGATTCATCAGTCTTTTGCAGACCACCATGGCCCAGTGTTAGTCTCCTCGTGGGTCTACTGTCCCCTCTGGGTCCTTCTATCTCCCTTTCTCCCATAAGACTCCCGGTGATCTGTCCAAAGTTTAGCTATGAGTCTCTGCCTTTGTTTCAATCATTTTTAAAAGTGTGGTTTTACTGTGAGGACTAAATCCTTTGATTCCATGTCACAGTAATAATACTACTAGAGCTACTTGGGTTGACCTACACCACCAAAAAGAGAGAGAGAGAGAGAGAGAGAGAGAGAGAGAGAGAGAAAACAACAAAAACAAATAAACAGAACCTTAACTGATGTTCACTGATGTTTTATTTCTACTTAAGGAATTGAGTCCTCCTGTTTATGAATAGATCTTTACCAGAATTAATTGTGAGCAAAAAAAAATTATAATTAACAATATCTAACATTTAATATTATTCTGCATTTAAGAGTAGTAGAGGCAATAACATTAACATGGAAGCCAATTTTTTTAATTTTTAAATTTATTTTTTATGTTAATTTTTAGTAATTACACTTTATTTACATTGTATCCACCTATAGCTCCCTCCACCCTCCCCTCCCAATTCCACCCTCCTCCCCCTTCTCCAAGAATGCCCCTTCCCAAGTCCACTGATAGGGAAGGTCTTCCTCTCCTTCCTTCTGATCCTAGTGTATCAGGTCTCATCAAATAATCTTTATTTAGATTAAGTCCAAGAAAAAAAATTGGAAAATTCAGTATATTCTATTTGTTATTTTCCCTCAGTTTCTCTGTTAAATTAAATAATATGCAGAGTGCATATTAAAATCATGGCATTATGTAATAAATAGATCACTAGACATAAGTAAAACTGCAGAGGTATTACACTGAAGTAATAAGTCTGATTAATGAAAACAACTCTAGAAAAAAATGAAGTTCAATAATGCAAGCGCAAGGAAGTTGGAGCAGAAACTATGAGGATAATTTTTTTTTCTTATTGAAAATTGTATTTTATTTAAGTTTATTTACTTTTAATCAAGGGTGTCCCCAACCTCCTTTCCTCGAAGTCAACCCCTCCTTCTCCCTTTCCCTCTAGAGAATCCTTTCCCACAATCGTATCAACCCTCCCCAGCACATCAAGTCACATCAGGACTTAGCATATCCTCATGCACTGAGGCCAGACAAGGCAGCCCTGCCAGGGGGAAGTGATCCAGAAGCAGGCAATAGTATCCATGTCAGAAGCAGCTGTCCGTCCACTGGACAGACACTCATATGAAGACCAGGCAGTCCATCAGCCACAGGCCATGTATTTGAAGAGTGCCTAGGTCCAGACCACGTATGCTCTTTAGCTGATGTCTCAATATCTGTGTCTGTGGATCTGGGTTCGCTGTCTGTTGTTCTTTTCATGGAGTTGCCATCCCCTATCTTCCCTCCAACATTTCCACAAGACCCTTGGAGCTCTTACTTAGCTTCTTTTGGGCTGTGGATTGTGGTATGGTTATCCTGTACTACAGGTCTAATAATCACTTATTAGTGGATACATATAATATGTGTCTGTCTGGGTCTGGGTTACCTCCCTCAGTGGCTGGCTCTTTCATCACCTCCCCTGAGGGGGCAGCAACCTAGCCAGGCTGAAAAGGAAAACAATGCAGCCAGTCCTCATGAGACCTGATAGACTAGGATTAGATAAAAGGGGAAGAGGACCTCCCCTATCCATGGACTTTGAGAAGGGCATGGGAGGAGATGAGGGAGGAAGGGTGGAATTGGGAGGGACTATAGCTGGGATACAAAGTGAATACAAAAATTAATACAAAAAATTAATACTAAAAATTAAAACATGTAAAAAATTTTAAAAATTGCAGTTCAATGTTAAATAATCTGAAAATAAGATAAGTAAATTTCAAAATAGAATGTATTATTATACTGACTGACAAACATCTGTGTAATATGACCTAGCATGTTGAGAGGATGTAGAGAAAGGGGAACCCTCCTCCATTGCTGGTGGGAATGTCAGCTAGCATAAGCACTTTAGAAATCAATCTGGCACTTTCTTAGAAAGCTGAAAATAGTGCTGCCTCAAGACCCAGCTATACAACTTGTGGGCATATATCCAAAAGATGCTCAACCATACACCAAGGACATTTGCTCAACTATGTTCATAGCAGTTTTATTCCTGATAGCCAGAATCTGGAAACAAACTAGATGTCCCTCAATGAAGGATTGGATACAGAAATTGTGGTACATTTACCCAATGGAATATTACTTAGCTATTAAAAACTAGAAAATCATGAAATTTGCAGCCAAATAGTGGGAACTAGGAAAGATTATCCTGAGTGTGGTCAACCAGAAACAGAGAGTCATGCATGGTATCTACTCACTCATAAGTGGTTATTAGACATATAATGTAGGATAAACATACTGCAATCTATACTCCTACAAAAGCTAAACAACAAAGAAGACCTTAGGGAAGATGTTCAATCCTCATTCAGAAGAGCAAACAAGATAGACATCGGAAGCAGAAAACAGGGATCAGGACAAGAGCCTACAGCAGAAGGCCTCTGAAAGACTACTTATCGGGGTATTGAAACAGATTCTGAAACTCATAAGGAAAACTTTAGGCAGAGTGCATGGAATTTTATGAAAGAAGGGGGAGATAGAAAGTTCTGGAAGGGACAGGAAATACAAGAGGAGGCCAGCAGAACCAAAAAATCTGGGCCCCTGGAGGCCCTGCAGAGAATGAATCCCCAATCGAAGACCATGCATGGGGAGGTAGCCCATAGACTCAGATTCCAAGTGGGATCCCTAGTTAGGGGAGCAGGATCTATATCTGGCATGAACTAAGTGGCAGGCTCTCTGATTATTTCTCCCTGGAGGGTACAGCCTTGCCAGGCTACAGAGGAAGGTGATGCAGCCAGTTCTCATGAGACCTAATAGGCTAGGGTCAGATAGACAGGGAGGAGGACCTCCCCTATCAGTGGACTAATGAAGGGTATAGGGGGAGATGAAGGAGGGAGGGAGGGAAAGATTAGGAGGAGACAAGGGAGTAGGACATGGCCAGGATACAAAATGAATAAATTGTAGTAAATAAATAAATAAATAAATAAATAAATAAATAAATAAATAAAATCTGTACAACCAAAGAACCTAAGCAAGAAGGAGGACAAGGGTAAGATGATCAATTCTCCCCTAGAAAGACAAATGGGATGGACATGTGAAGACGGAGAAAACAGGGAACAGGACAGGAGCCTACCACAGAGGGCCTCTGAAAGACTCTACCCAGCAGTGCATCAAAGCAGATGCTGAGACTCATAACCAAATTTTGGACAGAATGCAGGGAATCTTACGAAAGAAGGAGGAGATAAGAAGACCTAGGCGGAACAGGAACTCCACAAGAAGAGCAACAGAACTAAAAATCTGGGCACAGGGGTCTTTTCTGAGACTGATACTCCAACCAATGACCATTCATGGAGATAACCTAGATAACCTAGAACCCCTGCTCAGATGTAGCCCATGGCAACTCAGTATCCAAGTGGGTACCCTAGTAAGAGGAACAGGGATTGTCTCTGACATGAACTCAGTGGCGGGTTCTTTGATCACCTCACCCTGATGGGGGAACAGCCTGACCAGGTCACAGAGGTGGACAATGAAGCAAGTCGCAATGAGACCCGACAAGCTAGGGTTAGATGGAAGGGGAGGAGGACCTCCCCTATCAGTGGACTTGGAGAGGGGCATGGGAGGAAATGATGAAGGGAGGGTAGTATTGGGAGGGAATGAGGGAGGGGGCTACAGCTGGGATACAAAATGAATCAACCGTGATTAATATAAAATTGAAAATAATATATAAAAAGTACAAAAAACTTATTAATAACAATTTTAAAAATAATTTTCAAATTCAGAGATCAAAAATAAGTCATGTTTAAAAGGCTATATTATTTAAATTAATGATAAATTTTTGATTAGTGATTGTCAGTAAGATATATACTAAAATATTATAATTTTAGATATATACTAAAGTATTATAATTGTATGAATAGGTAATTAAAGTCATAATTTTAAAAGAGTCACTTAGTCACGGAAGTACATACCTCTGCCTTTACAGATTACTGTAATAAATAAAGAATAAGGAATTATTCGTTGGACACCGAGACCGAAATGTCATTATCAGATAAATCTATGTTTGGGAGAATTGTTCTTCGTTTCACAGCTTAGAATTTTTCACAGTTTTGAAAAGCATGATCCCTGTCAACCACGCACCTTCAGCATGAATACTTTGCTTTAACCACAGTATAACTGCGAGCCCAGAAATTGTGAGACACCCAGAACATACCTAGAGTGCCATGTGTGGCAATGAGAAGAATATATTTAACAATTACCATTGGAATTTGTTTTTGAACTGGAACAAATTACTATAGTAAAAGTATTATAATCCTTGAATATATCTTTACTGACCTCAGAAAATATAATGCTAGGGAAAGGAGTCAATTTCAAGTGTAAACTCAGTGAGAAGCTAAGATAGAACAGAGAGTAGAACATAAGGATAAATTTTTTTATATAGAGAAAAACAGTATAAGGTTTCAGATACAAATATATTGATACATACTAGATAAAGTGATTCCTTTTAGTCAAAACACCTCTCTTTTCTCTGTGAAGCACACATGCTAATTTTCATTTGAAGGAAAAATCAAAGCTAATGACAAATCACAAAAATACCTTGTTGAGAAGAAATGTACTTTTGGCAATCGTTTTGCTGTCTGGGCAGTGGAACTGAATAGGGAAAAATAGAGTTAATACAGTGTTGAAAATATGTGGTATGTATTTCTGGCAGGATTGAATGTTCATGTAGCGCTCAGGGTCACTAATAAAAACTGAAGTTAATTCCAGTGGTATTAGTATATTTATAGTATTTCATTCCACAATGTTTCATTTTAATGAGCCTTCATATTTTATCCTGATGTCGAATTTTGCTCAGTCTACAATGACAGTACTGAACACTGGCTCTAGATTCTTTTTCTGCTTCTCTAGACTTTTAACTTCCATGGCATTTTAGTTTTTGACAATGTTACTGGACTCTGAGATACGATGTCAGTCAACTGAGAGTTTTCGATTTCCAGTTCTAGCTTTTCCTAGGTCTCTTTTTAGTGTGCACAGTGCGAAGAGCAGACTGACATACAGAGACACCTTTGGTTCTGTACCTCATTCACGTTTCATAGCCTTCTTGTCCTTGATATTTTGAAGCTCGTTTGAGATCACAACACATTCTATTTAATTTTTGCCATGCCAATATAGCCACGCAGGAATGGGTTACCAACTTAAAAAAAGAAATATCTGACACTAACTATGTATATATTTTGAAGTAGTCATAAAAGTGAAGTTCAGGAGCTAAAGAAACAGTAGTTGTCATTCTTTATTGCTAAAATGTGTCTTAAATAGCTAGAATAATGACTTTGCTGAGTAGAACGTGTAGTGGGTTTTATGTAATATTGTTTGATGTTTGCCAGGAAATATAAGATAAAAAGTTAAAGAAATACAACTAAGAAAGACTGTCGTAAATTTCTAAATATTGAAAATATATTTCAAATTGCACAGATTTCAATGTTTAAAAAGTGGGTTCCTTTTTGAAATGACAAAACTACAGTGATGACCATAAGAAATGTTTAGTATTAAAGTATAATAAAATCTCATATTTTGCATTTATGTAATGCAAAAGCAAAACTAATGATATAACTGTCCCACTTTTCAAAATTACTCAAGGATAGTCTCCATTAAACTAAAGCAGATGATAGGGAGTAATGTAAAAATAAATAAATAAAGCATGCTCAAATTGCTACCTCAAAATTAACTTCAGAATATTTTAGGTGGGTACATTAAAAAACTAATCAAGAGCCCAGGGATTTAATGGTCTTGTACTACACAATATTTTAAATTACCATGCTGTTATTTTACAGACACTGCAAGGGCTAGGAAGAAGGAGACTTATTCCCCTTTGCTCTTGATAGCTTCTCCTGGAAGGTGAAATCAGAGCAAATAAAAGATTTGCCTCCATCATGTCACAAGATCCCTGCTCATTATCTAATGGAAGCCTTCAGTGTCCTGTGCAGGGAACATCACATATTCCAATATTTCTTTTTGGGGTGCTATATTGTTTGGAATTATCAATTCACCATTCACGTTCCACTGTTACAGCTTACTGTCAACTTGTAGATTTGTTTCCTTTTAATGATTTTTAATATTGAATTTTCTTAACAACAAATATCTATATAATTTTTATGCAATTATAAATACACCTCATTTGTGGATCCTGACTTTTATCTGGGTAGTTGAGTTTACTTACTATATGAGTTACTTAAAAATGTTTTAAAAAATTAAGGTAGAAAGCAAACCACAGTTAGATGGTCAAAAGAACAGAAGACCATGGGAGTGTCGTGTAGTAACCTTACAAACTGATCACTTGGTAACTATCCTGGAGCCCTGGACCTCCTTCCATCTGAAGAACTGTGTGAGGACTGATGCATCAACTAGATGTGCCTTTTGAATGGTGGTTCTCTGCCGGGCTTTTGACATGGCAAAGGTAAACATGTTCCAGAACATTATTTTCAAGTTGAATAGTCCCTGGGATCTGAGTGGAATACAAATGTTTATTATCTTAAAACACTATTACTGCTGTTTTGACTTTTCTAGCCTTTTCAAACTTGTTTAACATGTACTGGGAAAAGACTTTTTGTTTCATGCAAGAGTTTGCATTCTTTGTCCACTACATCTTTCAAGCAAAGCCTTCATTTAATTTTTTTTAAGTTTTTGCTTTTTTATAATTTTTCTCTATTTGTTTCACCTCTATAAGTATATGTTTTAGCCGGGCGCAGTGGTGCACACTTGCAATCCCAGTACTCAATGAGGCAGAGACAGGCAGATCTTTGTGAGTTTGAGGCCAGCATAGTATACAAAGTGGGTACAGACAGCCAAAGCTACACAGAGAAACCTTGTTTTGAAAAACAAAAACAAAAATAAAAAAGCATACTTTTTTAATTATTTTTTTAAATTTTTATTATTAGTTACATTTTATTTACTCTGTATCTCGCTCTATCATTCTCTCCCAATCCTGCCCTTCCTCCCTCATCTCCTCCCTGCCCCTTTCCAAGTCCACTGTTTAGAGAGGACCTCCTCCTCTTCCATCTGACCCTGCTTTATCAAGTATCTTCAGGACTGGCTGCAAAGTCTTCCTCTGTGTCCTAGCAGGACTGCTCACTGAGTAACATACCTCCTTGAGGTTCATTAAGAGGAATCAAAAGCATATTTTTTTAAATTCTTTATTAATTACACTTTATTCACTTTGTATCCGCCTGTGGTTCCTTCCTGTCCCAATCCCTCCCTTCCTCCACCCTCTGCATGCATCCCCCTCCCAAAGTCCACTGATAGGGGAGGTCTTCTTTTCCTTCCTTCTGATCCTAGTCAATTAGGTCTCATTAGGAGCGGCTGCATTGTCTTCCTCTGTGGCCAGGTAAAAGCAAACATTTTCTCTTTCAAACAGCGATGAGAATAGCTTTTAAAAAGTGCTGTAGAATTTTGGAAACAAGGAGGTATGTTACTCAGAAGGTTTTTATGATCCTACTAGCTTTAAAATATATATTGCACATGCATTAATATATATTACTATAACGTTTACATAGTTTACATGTATATTACTAAATTAATTTGTATATATATATATATCTTTTATACAAGTTATGAAATCATCATTATCCTGAGAAGTGTAAACATAAGGGACTAATGGACTTCCTATAAGTTTGAGGATTCATAGTGAACTGAGCTTGAAAGGCAAATGAACACCTTGAAATGGGAAAACACAGAATAATTTTTACATAAGCATACACTGTTATTTGATTACCTTCAAAGAGTCCGTAGGAGATCTAATCCACTAGGACCATTTATGAGATTACTTGAACTGCTAGAGAGTAAACATGCACTACTAAGAATGTGTAAAATATAGGTTAGATCACATTTGCACTAGGTTGGAAGGGATTTACCTCATAGCATTTATAGCCCTATGAAACAGAGTAAAATGAAATAAACTCGTGAGTCAGGTACATCTCTTACATGAAATGGTTTTGCGCTTGACCCCTAGAAGAGGAAGTTGTGACAGGGTTATAATAGTTGAGCAAGCTACCAGAAAGACAAAACTGATTCCTTTGAGGCCTTTAAGAAGGGAGAGATTAGCTGGTCTGTCTAACCAGGTATTTACCAGGTAGCTAATATTTCCTATTGTGCCGGGATAACACTTGAATGTAGCAAGTTCACAGGATAGAAAGGTCGACATAAAAAATGTGTTATCAATGATCAATCAAAATTTAAGATTGAATTGCACAACAGAACAAACTCAAATACAGTAAGTTGCAAATAGACCAAAGAAGTACAACATCTACATGTAAACACTCAAGAGTGGCAGAAAAGGAAATGCAATTGATAAAACATATTATTTTTATGTGGAGGAAATTTAATTGAGCAACATGGCTGCTCTGAAGACTTTCTAGTACATGCATTTCAGCTAGAATGCAGACATGCCCTGGATTACAGCATGACCTGGCTGGAATACAGACACACCCTTAGTGCATGCCTTTAAACCAGAAAAATGAAAATAATAGTAGCTTAAAGAAGAAACAATAAGTGTTTGAAAATGATGTCTAATTAGTTACAGAATAAGTGATGAATCTGAGAAAGATTGGACAGAATGAGTCACTGATGGAGTATGCCCAAGTCTTAGGAGAATAGACAGAAAAAAGAAGCTACTTACGAGAGGGAGAAACAGCACTGAGATTGTGGACACAGTGCAGTAGAGTTCAGTAGAAGAGTCTGGTAGAGTTCAGTTGAATGCGGTTGAATTCAGCTGAAATACTGCAGTTCTGTTGAGTTTCACTCAGTTCATGTGGTCAGTGCAGTTCATTTCATTGATTCAGAGGCAGCTTTCCTAAGCAGAGCAATTCATTCAGAAGCTACGATAAGCTGGACTGAGCCAGTCAGCTTGAAGAGGAGTTTGAGCCAGAACAGCTGAGTTGAACTGGCTGCAGTGAGCGTTCAGAAAGAGCTACAAAGGGTGACCCTAGGATGGCAGATGGATGTTGAAGCCTTTCAGGTCCCATTTACAAAAAATCAGGTTGTCCAGGCCCAGGCCTAGGAATAGTTAGATAGAAACAATCTGAGCTCAGCTCAAGCCATGTATTTGTAAATCTTTGGTATGGTTCTCAATTCATTCCCTCATCAGAGCAAATAAAAACAACATTCACATTTTTCTTTTGCTGAAAATTCAAGTATGTATATGGCAATTCCTCTCAACTTATGTTAAAATTTAGAGTGTGTATATTGAAATTTGAGAACACAGTTAAACAGGAAAATACAGAGGCTAAGAAGCTAATGTTAATGAAACATCATGAAGCCTTTGTAACTGAAAATATTATATTTATAACAACATCTACATAGATCCATGAATCAGAATGTGAAACACAATGTGATCCATTCAAAAATATATTCCTTACAAGTTATTGGTATTGTCTTTGGTTTTCTCCTAGAAGTGACATAGAATCAAGCCCCTATTGCTGAGGGACTCCATGCACAGGGCGCAGAGGCAGTGAGCTGGGGCTGACCTGAAAGCCCCTACCCTGAGGACTAGCTTTCATGGTGCAGGAAGGCACTGCTTTCGTTTGAATAAAAATTACTCCCCAAGGCTCATATAGTACATGTTAGCTATTCTGCTGGTGGAACTATTGGGGGAAATAATCGAAGCATGGCTTTGCTTGACTGGGACCTGCTCTGTGGTGTCAAAGCCTACGCGATTTCCAGTTCTTCTTTTGTCTCTAGCTGTAAACGCGATGGTAAGCTCCCAGCTACTGCTTAAGTAACATGCCTGCCTCCTGCTACCACTTTACCTTCAACGAGGAACAGGGACTCTAGCGAACGGAACCACAAGCCCAGGAAGTATTACTTTTCATAAGTTGCCTTGGTCAACTCAAGGCTGGATATAGTTTACAAAATATATTGATAAGATATAAGAGTCCTAGAAACTTCCCTTTTGGAATTATGGTGGTCTGGCTAGTTTCAACCTCTTCAGCACAGAAATCTGTACTGATTCTTTTCTGTTTATGTGCTTACTTGATGGTGTGTGTGAGGAGGTGAATATGCACGTGCATGCAGGGGTCAGAGGTTATCCGAGGGCCCTTCCTCAGGGGCTCTACTTTTGTTTTTAATGTGACTTTTTTTCCTTGTGTTCTTTACTTAGGTGTATGGAATTGTCTGCATGCATATCTGTGAACCACATGTATGCCTATTACCTAGAGAGGCCAGAGGGGGTGGACAATCTCCTGTAATGTGAGTTATGACCCAACACTCACATGTGAATTCACAACTGTTTGTAACTGCTGTGTGTCCCCACAGGTACTGGGAAGATAACCTGGTTGGTACTCTTAATGGGGCATCTTTCCAGCTCCATCTTCTGTGTATGTGCATGATACAGTCTCTCCCTTGTCCCTAAGGCTTGCCAATTAATGTATCAGCTGTTCAGCAAGCAGTGTGAATTCCCTTGCATCTGCCTTTCTAGTGCTGAGCATACCATCATTCCACATCTTTTCATGTGGCGACTAACAATTGATCTCAGGCCTGGATCATGGCAAGCACTTCTCTTACTGAGTTACTTCTCTAGGACACCAAATTTCATTTAACTGAAAACTTACTGATAAATACAGGATGAGGATAACATGTCAGCTCAATCTCTATTTGCTGACCTGGAGTTTCAGCCTACCCTGTCTTTGAAGTTAAAAACCTATCTTACCAAAGACCAAACAGTCAAATGAATTAAAATTAAACTTCCAAAAAATGAAGAGACTGAACTTCCTAATGACAGTCTCCCAGCCATGTATTTTTTACTCTTTCTTCCTCATTCAGTTCAGATAATTCTACATAATCAAGAGATAGATGAGCTTGCTCCATTGAGACTTAATTAAAGCTCAAAAATGAATAAGGAATTGCTATTGTTCTAAGCCATTAAGCAGGTATTTTTGTTAATCAGTAATGTATATCTAATCATAATGAGGCTACAAGAAGGGAACATTCCCATGACAAAACAAAACTATGGTTTAAGGAAACTGAGGAGGCTAGAAGGTTTAAGAATTCATAAATAATTAATAATTTTTTTAATTTTTTTTAAATTTTTATTAATTATACTTTATTCATTTTGTATCCCCCATAAGCCCCTCCCTCCTCTCCTCCCGATCCCACCCTCCCTCTCCTTTCTGCATGCATGACCCTCCCCAAGTCCACTGATAGGGGAGGTCCTCCTCTCCTTCTTTCTGATCTTAGTCTAACAGTTCTCATTAGAAGTGGCTGCATTGTCATCTTTTGCTGCCTGGTAAGGCTGCTCCCCCCTCAGGGGGAGGTGATTAAAGAGCAGGCCAATCAGATTGTGTCAGAGGCAGTCCCTCTTCCCATTACTATGTAACCCACTTGGACACTGAACTGCCATGGGCTACATCTGTGCAGGGGTTCTAGGTTATCTCCATGAATAGTCCTTGGTTGGAGTATGAGTCTCTGGGAAGTTCCCTGTGTTCAAATTTTCTTGTTCTGTTGCTCTCCTTGTGGAGTTCCTGTCCTCTGCAGCTCTTGCTATTTCCCAATTCTTACATAAAATTCCATTCATTCTGCCTGACAGTTGGCCATCATGCTGACATCTGCTTTGATAGTCTGCAAGGCAGAGGCTTTCAGAGGCCCTCTGTGGCAGGTTCCTAGGTTGTTTCCTGTTTTCTTTTCCTGGCTTTCAGAGGCCCTCTGTAGCAGGTTCCTAGGTTGTTTTCTGTTTTCTTCTTCTTCTGATGTCCATCCTCTTTGCCTTTCAGGATGGGGATTGAGTATTTTGTTAGGGTCCTCTCTTTTGCTTAGTTGGTTTAGATGTACAGATTTTAGAGGGTTTATCCTATGTTGTATGTTTATGTGAGTGAGTATATACCGTATGTGTCTTTTTGCTTCTAGGACAACTCACTCAGGATGATCCTTTCCAGGTCCCACCATTTACCTGCAAATTTCATGATTTCCTTATTTTTCATTGCTGAGTAATACTCCATTGTATAGATGTACCACAGTTTCTACATCCATTCTTCAGTTGAGGGGCATCTGGGTTGTTTGCAGCTTCTGGGTATTACAAATAAAGCTGCTAAAAACATGGTTGAGCAAATGTCCTTTTTGTGTACTTGAGCATCTTTTGGATATATGCCTAGGAGAGGTATGGCTGGATCTTGAGGAAGCGCTATTCCTAGTTGTCTAAGAAAGCACCAGATTGATTTCCAGAGTGACTGTACAAGTTTACATCCCCACCAGCAGTGGAGAAGGGTTCCCCTTTCTCCACAACCTCTGCAGCATGTGTTGATACTTGAGTTTTTGATCTTGGACATTCTGATGGGTGTAAGGTGAAATCTCAGGGTTGTTTTGATTTGCATTTCCCTAATGGGTAATTAGGTTGAGCATTTCTTTAAACGTTTCTCTGCCATTCTATATTCCTCTACAGAGAATTCTCTCTTTAGCTCTGTTCCACATTTTTTAAGTGGATTACTTGGTTTAGTGTTTTCAGCTTCATTAGTTCTTTATATATACTGGATATGAGTCCTCTGTCAGATAAAGGGTTGGTGAAGATTCTTTCACAATCTGTAGGCAGTCATTTTGTTTTGATGATGGTGTCCTTTGCTTTACAGAAGCTTTTTAGTTTCATGAGGTCCCATTTATTGATTGTTGCTCTTAGAGCCTGTGCTGTTGGTGTTCTGTTCAGGAAGTTTTCTCCTGTACCAATGAGTTCTAGGGTATTCCCCACTTTTTTTTCTAGTCAATTTAATGTGTCTGGTTTTATGTTGAGGTCTTTGATCCACTTGAACTTCAGTTTTGTGCAGGGTGATAAGTATGGATCTATTTTCTTTTTTCTACATGTAGACATCCAGTTGGACTACCATCATTTGTTGAAGATGCTATCTTTTTTCCATTGAATGGTTTTGGCATCTTACTCAAAAATCAGGGGTCCATAAGTGTGTGGGTTTATTTCTGGGTCTTCTGTTCTGTTCCATTGATCCACCATTTTGTTTCTATGCCAGTACCATGCAGTTTTTATTACTGTTGCTCTATAGTACAGCTTGAGATCAGGGATGGAGATACCTCCAGAAGATCTTTTATTGTAGAGGATTGTTTTAGCAATTCTGGATTTCTTATTATTCCATATGAAGTTGAGAATTTTTCTTTCCAGCTCTGTAAAGAATTGTGTTTGCAATTTGATGGGAATTGTATTAAATCTGTTGATTGTTTTCGGTAAGATAGCCATTTTTACTATGTTAATCCTGCCAAGCCATGAGATGGGAGATCTTTCTAGCTTCTCATATCTTCTACTAATTCTTTCTTCATTGACTTGAAATTTTTTTCATACAAATCTTTGACTTGCTTGGTTAGGGTTACAAGGTACTGTATGGCATTTGTGCTATAGTGAAGGGCGTTGTTTCCCTAATTTCTTTCTCAGCCCTTTTGTCTTTTGTATACAGGAGGGCTACTGATTTTTTTGAGTTAATTTTGCATCCAGCCACTTTGCTGAAGGTATTTATCAGCTGTAGGAGCTCCCTGGGAGAGTTTTTGGGGTCACTCATGTATACTATCATATCATCTGCAAATAGTGATAATTTGACTTCTTCCTTTCCCATCTGTATCCCCTTGATCTCCTTCAACTGTCTTACTGCTCTAGCAAGGACTTCTAGCACTATGTTGAAGAGATATGGAAAGAGTGGGCAGCCTTGTCTTCTCCCTGATTTCAGTGGGATTGCTTTAATTTTCTTCCGTTCAGTTTGATGTTGGCCATAGGCTTGCTGTATATAGCCTTTACTATGTTTAGATATGTGCCTTGTATCCCTGATCTCTCCAATACTTTAAACATGAACGGATGTTGGATTTTGTCAAATGCTTTTTCAGCATCTATGGAGATTATCATGTGTTTTTTTTTTTCTTTCAGTTTGTTAATATGGTGGATCACATTGATGGATTTCCGTATATTGAACCACCCCTGCATACCTGGGATGAAGCCTACTTGGTCATAGTGGATAATATCTTTGATGTGTTCTTGGATTCGGTTTGCAAGTATTTTGTTAAGTATTTTTGCATCAATGTTCATAAGGGAGATTGGCCTGAAATTTGCTTTCTTAATTGAGTCTTTGTGAGGTTTAGGTACCAAGGTGACTGTGGCTTCAGAGAATGAGTGTGGTAATGTTCCTTCTGTTTCTATTTTGTGGAATAGTTTGATGAGAATTGGAGTTCACTCTTCTTTGAAGGTCTGGTAGAATTCTGTGCTGAAGCCATCTGGTCCTGGGCTTTTTTTGGATTTGAGAATTTTGATGACTGCTTCTATTTCTTTGGGGGATATAGGACTGTTTAGTTGATTTACCTCGTCCTGATTCAGCTTTGGTAAGCCAAATCGATCAACAAAATTGTCCATTTCATTTAGATTTTCAAATTTTGTGGCATATAGACTTTTGAAGTAAGTCTAATGATTGTTTGGATTTCCTCAGTGTCTATAATTATGTCCCCCTTTTCATTTTTGATTTTGTTGATTTGGATGGTGTCTCTCTGCCTTTTAGTTAGCTTGGCTAAGGGTTTGTCGATCTTGATGATTTTCTCAAAGAACCAGCTCTTGGTTTCATTGATTCTTTAAATTGTTTTATTTGTTTCTAATTGATTGATTTCAGCCCTGAGTTTGATTATTTGCACCTGTCTACTCCCTCTTGGTGTGTCTGCTTCTTCTTTTTCTAGGGTTTTTAAGTGAGCCATTAAGTTGCTTGAATGAGCTGTCTCAAATTTCTTCTTGAAGGCACTTAGTACTATGAACACTTAGTACTCTTAGCTCTGCTTTCATTGTGTCCCACAAGTTTGGGTATGTTGTGTCTTCATTTTCATTGAGTTCTAGGAGGACTTTAATTTCTTCCTTTATTTCTTCCCTGACCCAGCTGTCATTTAGTAACAAGTTGTTCAGTTTCCATGTGTGTGTAGGCTTTTTGCTATTTCTGTTGTTGTTTAGGTCCAGCTTTATTCCATGGTGATCAGACAAGATACAAGAGATTATTTCAATCTTCTTGTACCTGTTGAGGCTTGCTTTATGACCAACTATATGGTCTATTTTGGAGAAGGTTCCATGAGGTGCTGGGAAGAATGTAAATTCTTTTGTGTTTGGGTGTAAAGTTCTGTAAATGTCTGTTAGGTCCATTTGATTCATGACCTTTGTTAGAGACTTGTTTCTTCGCTTAATTTCTGTTTTGTTGACCTGTCCTTTGTTGAGAGTGGGGTGTTGAAGACTCCCACTATTAATGTGTGGGGATCTATATGTGGTTTAAATTTTATCAATGTTTCTTTTACAAATGTGGGTGCTCTTGTATTTGGGGCATCGATGTTCAGGATTGTGATGTCTTCCTGGTGGAATTTTCCTTTGATGAATATGAAGTGTCCTTCCCCATTTCTTTTTATTAATTTTGGTTGAAAGTCTATTTTATCAGATATTAGAAGATATTAGAATGGCTACTCCTGCTTGTTTCTTGGGTCCATTTGCTTGGAAAGTTGTCTTTCAACCTTTTACCCTCAGGTAATATCTATCTTTGTGCCTTGGGTGTGTTTCTTGTATGCAACAGATTGCTGGGTTTTGTTTATGTATCCATTCTGTTAATCTGTGTCTTTTTACTGGAGAGTTGAGTCCAATGATATTGAGAGAGATTAATGACCAGTGGTTGTTAGGTCCTTTGATTTTGATGTTGGCTGTGGTCATAAGGTTGTGTGCTTAGTTGCTTTTTGTTTTACTGTAGTAAGGTTAATTATTTCCTGTGTTTTCTTGACAGAAGCTAATTTTCTTGGGTTATATTTTCCCTTCCAGTGTCTTCTGTAATGCTGGATTTGTGTGTAGGTATTGTTGAAATTTGTTTTTGTCATTGCATATCTTGTTTTCTCTGTCTATGAGGACTGAGAGTTTTGCAGGGTATAGTAGCCTGGGCTGACATCTGTGTTCTTTAAGGGTCTACATGATATCCATCCAGGCCCTTCTGGCTTTCATAGTCTCTGTTGAAAAGTCAGGTGTGATTCTAATGGGTTTGCCATTATATGTTACTTGGCCTTTTTCCCTTGCAGCTTTTAGTATTTTTTCTTTCTTCTGTATACTTACTGTTTTGATTATTATGTGGCAGGAGGATTTTCTTTTCTGGTCAAATTTGTTGGGTGTTCTGTAGGCCTCATGTATTCTTATTGGCCTCTCCTTTAACTTGGGGAAATTTTCTTCAATGATTTTGTTGAAAATATTTTCTGGGCCTTGGAGAAGGGAGTCTTCTTTTTCCTCTATACATATTATTCTTAGGTTTTGTCTTTTCATATTGTCTTGGATTTCTTGGATGGTCTGTGTCAAGAATTTTTTGGATTTAACATTTTCTTTGACAGATACATCTATTTCTTCCATTGTATTTTCCACACCTGAGATTCTTTCTTCCATCTCTGTAGTCTATTTGTTATGCTAACCTCTGTAGTTCCTGTTTTCTTCCCTAAGTTCTTTCTCTCCATTATTTCCTCCATTTGTGTTTTCTTTAATTTTTCGAATTCTGTCTTCAGATCTTGAGCCATTTTGTTGATTTCCTTCACCTGTCTGACTGTATTTTCCTGTTTTTTCATCACTTCTTTCAGCTGTTTGTTTGAACCAACCTCTGTTTCTTTTATTTCATTCAGTGCTTTAAGCATTTCCTTTCTAAAGGCCACAAACTGTTTGGCTGCAACTTCCTCTATTTTTTTAAGTATGGCAATATTCTGTTTGAATTTATCTTCCTCTATGTCTTTACGTATCTTATTTGTTTCCTCTGTTATCATCTTCATGAGCATAGTTGTTAGGTCATCTTCTTGGATTTCAGTTATGCTGGGGTGTCCAGGGCTACTTGCCCCTGGGTAACTCAATTCTGGAGATGCCATTTCACTCTGTCTTTTGTTGCTTGAGCGTTTTGCTGGCCTTTACACATTGGGCTATATTAGGTGTTTGGGGTTAGTTTCTGGTGATTCCTGGGGATCCTGTGGTGGAGAAAATCCCCTTGGCAGAAAGCTGGTTTTTCTTGAAGGAAGTCTTCTCAGGTTTTTGGGTATAGTCCCTGGATGATTGACATTTTTTCAGGAGTTGCTGCTGCTCACCTCAGGGATAGAGAGACCTGAGTGGTAACTGTAGTCGAGAGGGTTCTCCTCTCACCCAGGGAAGTCCTGAAGACAGCTGCCCTGTTTCTGGGTTTCTTGCTGTAAATTTAATGATCAGCTGCTGTGACACAATTGGACATCTGGCGGGCAGCAAGATGTTGTTTGTGCCTGTGTCTGGAGCACAGCTGAGTGATGGCGGCTCAGCCCCGCTAGTCTGCAAGACTTTTTTCAGGGAAGAACTGGGTGATTTAAGTCGGTACAGTTTCCTTCCTTCTCTGTGGATTCTCTGGAGACAGGACTCCCAGTGTCTTTTTTGCCCTGGGGCACATTGCTCAGCCTCAGCCAGCTAGCTGGCATGCAGAAACTATCTGTGTCTGCCTTTCCGACCTTTGGGAGCCTGGGTGTCTGCCTAAACTGGGAAATTTTCTGGAGACCTTTTCGGGGTGGGGGTGTCAGCTGAGCACTCTGAGATCAGACCAGCCGTTTCCCTCCCTGTGGGTTTGCACCCAACAGTGAAACTCAGTCCCTGGTGCCCTGGGGCCCACAGTTCTAGCTGAGGCAGTGAATTAGGCTCTCAGGCAGGGCTCTGTGCAGGTGCCTGGGTCCCCGGCTCTGGCTCCAGGCTGGCTCCTGGGGTGCCCAAGGAACCCGAGTCTTTTCTAGGGGATGTCTGCGTGACCTATGGTTGGTCCCAATCGTTTCTTGCACGGTGGGGTTATCTCTGGACTGAAAATTCCAGTCTCTGATGGTGTGGTGTACACAGTTCAGTCTGGGACCTTGACCAGATCACGCTGGTGTGTGGCTCTGGGCTGGTGGCCAAGTGTCTGGCAGAACTGGGATCTCTTCCGAAGTTTAGCCAGGTGAGTTAAAGATGATTGAATCCCCCACCGTGGGGTATCCTCTCACCTGGGAAACACAATTGCTTGTGTTTTATGTCCTCTAGTTCTGATTGCTGGTCACTGTGCCTATCCTGCTGTGCTGCTGGTCAGAATGAGAGTCCTCCCAGCGCCACCATCTTGCCCCACCCCTCAGGGCATCTAATTAATGAATTTTTAAAATAAAGAGTCACAGTGTGAAGGGAAGAAGGATGTGATGATATATGATATAAAAGAAAACTGAAGGAGTAGTTGTCAGTATAGGTATTCTGTATAGTACCAGTATAGTTCCATGAGTATTCTGCTGAGTAGGAATAGCATCTAATAAACTTATGCTCTGACTTAAGATATTTCCATTTTCACTATGTTAATCCTGCCAAGCCATGAGCATGGGAAATTTTTCCATCTTCTCATATATTCTGCTATTTCTTTCTTCAGAGACTGAAAATTTTATTTCATACAAGTTTTTGACTTGCTTGTCAAAGTCACTTTATGTCCTTTGTGATTATTGTGAAGGATGTGGCTTCATTTATTTTGTCTTTTGGATACAGGAGGGCTTCTGATTTTTTTTTTTTTTTTTTAGTTAATTTTGTATCCAGCCACTTTAGTAAGGGTGTTTATCAGCTGTAGGAGTTCCCTGGTTGAATTTTTGGGATCACTCATGTGTACTATCATATCATCTGCAAATAGTGATACTTTGACTTTCCAATTTGTATCCCCTTGATCTCCATTAATTGTCTTATTCCTCTAGCAAGGACTTAAAGAACTATGTTGAAGAGATATGGTGAGGGTGGGGAACCTTGCTTGTCCCTGATTTCAATGGGATTGCTTTAAGTTTCTCTCTGTTTAGTTTAATGTTGGTTATAGGCTTGCTGTATATTGCCTTTATCATGTTTAGGTAAGTACTTTGTATCCCTGATCTCTCCAAGACTCTAAATATTATCCTGAGTGAGGTCTTCCAGAAACAGAAAGACACACAGGGTATATACTCACTCATAAGCGGATATTAAACATATAATATAGAATAAACATACTAAAATTTGAACACCTAAAGAAGTTAATCAAGAAGGATTCTAAATAAGATGCTCAATCTTCATTCAGAAAGGAGAAGAGGATGGACATCAGAAGAGGGAGAAAAAAGGGAACAGGACAGAGCCTACCACAGAGGGCTTCTGAAAGACTCTACCCAGCAGGGTATCAAAGCAGATGCTGAGATTCACAGCCAAACTTTGGGCAGAGTACAGGGAATCTTATAAAAGAAGGGGGAGATAGAAATACCTGGAGGGGACAGGAGCTCCAAAATGAGAGCAAAAGAACCAATAAATCAGGGCACAGGGATCTTTTCTGAGACTGATACTCCTCAAGGATCATTCATGGAGATAACCTATAATCCCTGCACAATGTAGTCCGTGGCAGTTCAGTGTCCAAGTGGGTGTCTTAGTAATGGGACAGGGACTGTCTCTGACATGAACTGATTGGCCTGCTTTTTGATCACCTCTCCCTCAGGGGTGGGGATGGGGTACAGCCTTACCAGACTACAGAGGAAGACAGAGCAACCACTCCAGATGAGACCTGATAGACTAGGATCAGATAGAAGGGGAGGAGGACTTCCCTTATCAGTGGACTCGGGGAAGGGCATGGGTGAAGAGAGGAATACAGGGTGGCATTGGGAGGAGAAAAAGGAGGGAGCTACAGGTGGGATACAAAGTGAATAAAAAAATAAAAAATATTTTAAAGAAGAAATTTCCACACTCAATGATGATACATGTATGTGACAACTTTCAAGTTATGATGAAATGTCAAGGTACAGCAAATACTAAAAATATTAATTTTGAAAAATAATTGAATTAAATTTCAAAAGAAGTGCTAAGTAAAACTCTTTTTCATATCATACATTTAAGCAAATAGCTAGTTAAAATAATTAGTCTCATACTATTTTTATTTAAATTGATAAGACAGTTTCCAATTAAATTCATGAGTAGTAGAGCCTTAGAAAAGACTCCAGAAAGATTCAAGAGAATAGGTACATGTGATTAGACAAAAGGACTTCTAAACAACATGAGGATTGTACAACAGCAAATCCAAATGTGACACATGCTACAGAATGACCTGCCTTCAAAAGAAACAAAGGTGTGACTTTATCTTATTGTGTTGAACATTAATTATGTAGAAAGGACTCACGATTTTCAGAGATTATTCTGTCTGAACTGAAAAGGACAAAAAGTTCAAAATGAGGAATGACCTGTAAGTCCTTTAACATCTGTGAACATGAATCAAGCTGAGAAAACTATTCAGAGCTGAGAGTTCAGAGGGAGATACCAATGCCAAGAAAACAGAACTTCTTTTTGATTAAGCAATTGGCAAAGTGGACCTAGATGAATTTCAAATTTTCACTGACTTTTGTATACTTAACATTGCATTCCTTTCCGAAAAGCGCCACTCTATTTATGTATGGGTAATTTGCCTTTCAGAGTCTTCTTAATATAATATTTAATTTTTGTTTTAATTTATTATTTGAAAATAGCATATGTGACTATATTTTATTTTAACCAAATACCTCTACTTCTACTAAAACCAATATATAAATTTAACGCAATCCCCATCAAAATTCCAGACAATTCTTCACAAAAATGGTCAAAACAGTCATTAGTTCGTAATGGTGGATCAAAGATCCAGGAAAGCCAAAAAATTAGAAAAATAAAAACTCTACTAGAGAAATAAAAATTTCTTAATTTTCACTCAGGTTATTAGCTTCTCTTTATTTTACTAAAAATAAACATAAAAAGAAACTAAAAATAAGCAATACTCATACACATCTTGACCGTGTAATATTGATGAATATGTAATGAATTTCAAATGAGATGATTAAAAAACAGATATTTAGATATTCTTATAGGGATCAAGGATGTTTTATATGTTACAATTATATAAATAATCTTGGTATTTGAGTAGTCCATTTACAAATAAAAATAGTAATCCTCTGGCCCCCTATCTAGACATAGTGTATTTTTTCATCCTGTTAAAAAGGACCTCTGAAAAGCTCTGCCCTGCAGACTATAAATGTAGATGCTGAGACTTATGGGCAACCTTTGGGCAGAGTGCAGGGAATCTTAGGAAAGAAGTGGGAAACAGTAAGATCTGGGGAGGACAGGAACTCCACAAGGAGAGCAACAGAACCAAAAACTCTGAGCACAGGGGTCTTTCCAGAGACTGATACTCCAACCAATGACTGTGCATAAAGATAACCTAAGACCCCTGCACAGATGTAGCACATGGCAGTTCAGGATCCAAGTGGGTTCCATTGTTATAGGAACAGGGACTGTCTCTGACATGAACTGATTGGCCTGCTCTTTAATTACCTCCCCCTGAAGGGGAAGCAGCATTATCAGGCCACAGAAGAAGACAATGCAGCCACTCCTGATGAGACCTAATTGACTAGGATCAGAAGAAAGGAAAAGAAGACCTCCCCTATCAGTGGACTTGGGGAGGGGCATGCATGCAGAGGGTGGAAGAAAGGAGGGATTGGGGAGGGAGGAGGGACAGAACCACAGGGGGGATTCAAAGTGAATAAAGTGTAATTAATAAAGAAAAAAAAAACCCAGTCAATCGGAGACTAATAAATAGAATAGAATGAAAATTACTCTGTGACAAATTCATTTCAGGCTATTTTAATTTTTTACTTCATAATTTATTGCTTTTTATACATAAAGTAACCACAACTCTAGAACAATATTCACACCTAAATTTTTTCATGTAGATGAGAATATTACAGACAAAGAAAAATTTCTGCTTGTTCTCTTTAGAAATACCATTCCATTCTCTTAAGAAACAACTATAAGAGGGGAGAGAAAGGAAGGTAGAGGAAGAGAATTAAAGTCACTTAGATTTTAAACTGAAACTGGTAGCTGAACTTTTCCTTAAGTTACTTTAAGAATGGGTGTGTAACACTTAATGTGTACTCACCAGAGTAATTTATTCTTTAACCATTCAAAATCAGTATATACAGGATGGCTACATTGAAAAGAAATCATTTCAGGTCATGATAGAATTTGTCTAACATTTATGTTTATAATTTGTCTTTAAAAAATAAAAAAAATTTCTGACAACTGATGTTTAGAAAAGACAATTTTAAAGTAGAAACAGATTCTTTTACAAATGAATGTATAATACGAAACTTTGAGTACTTTTACAATGTGTCTATGTGTGTGTATGTGTGTCTCTGCATCTCAGTCTGTATTCAGGTGCACTTGTAAGAGATAACTCCTAATATCAAATATTTTCATGTTAATATAAAATAAAATATATGAAAAAAGGAAAACTACTATTTAGTAAACCAATTCAAAAAGAATTAATTAAAATGTGTTAGAAATGAGATATTCTCTTTGGATAATGCTGATAACAGAAGAAACAGCTTACTAAATAAAAACTCTGCATGCCACATGTGGGATACCCCTTTATAATTTTTTAATCAAGATAGGGTTTTAAGTTCAATTAGAGAACTTTTGGTATGTGTCTTAATAATATCAGTAGCTGCATACATAAATCCTCATCCAGATAACTACTCAAAAATGAGCTGAAAAAGGATATCAACAATAGACATAACAAAGGAAACAGAGTAAAGTCCATGCCTTCTCAACTCTATACACATATATACAGGCAACTAATTAATTCTGAGACTGGCAGAAATAGAAATCCCCAGGAAGGACCAATGCATTGGCTTCTTAATACTAAATGATCAGCTCTGAAAATATACACACAATTAACATTACACAGAATGAGGAGGCTATAATACTATTAATTGTCAGTGTCAATGTTCTATTGCTGTGAAGAGAAAACATGACCAGCCAACTCTTACAAAAGAAAGCATTTAAATGGAAGCTTGTTTACAGTTTCACAGGTTAGTTCATTATTACATTGGCAGGAAGCAGACAGGTATGGTCCTGAGCAGCATCTGAGAGCTTTACATGCTGATCTACAGGCATCAGGTAGAGAAAGAGAGAAAGAGAAAGAGAGAGAGAGAGAGAGAGAGAGAGAGAGAGAGAGAGAGAGAGAGAGACAAAGACAGAGAGACAGAGAGACAGAGAGACAGAGAAAGATATTCGACCTGGCAGGTACTTTTAAACCTCAGAGCCTACCCTGACTGAGATCACTCCTCCAACAATACTAGACCTAATCCTTAATCCAACAGATCACCTGGAGACTAAACATGTAAACATGTTAAGATACTAGCGTGTAGAGTGCACTCTCTTTTAAACAATCACGTTCATGTGTTATATATTCATATAGTAATTGATGAAAAAGAGGCTAAGAAATGGGAAAAAAAAAAAGGTGTGTTAGAGCACTCTGGGAGGTTTGGGAGGGAACATAGGGAGAAACAAGTTTATATTATAATCTCAAAAATAACAGCAAAAAATATCTCTAAAACAACAGCTAATAATAATAGTAATAATAATAATAATAGTACTCTAATTTTATAGGCACCACACAATCCTTTTGCAATACAGAGAGAAATCAAATCGGAAGTTGAAAACCTTCTCCCTGCTGGATAGCTATTAAAATTCTGGAAGAAGTAATGCAGATTGTTGTGTTTCGGGGGGAGATATTATCATATTATCTAGCTATGAATCTTATGAACTATAATTCCTATGAGTAGAAAAAGATGTGTCCATTTTTGAAATGTCACAAGTGTTATGGGGCCAACCATATGCTTACAGCAGTATCCAAAGCCTTTTCTGCAAGAAGAGATTCCTGCCTAATACCGTAAACCCAGACAAAACTTGGTGAAATCATTAGCTGTAGAATAGAACCTATTAATGTTGTTTAGGTAAATTGACATCACATCTATTTATTATTATGTATACTATAGACAAAAATAATTCTGAGTCTTAATCTTTCTCTTTTTTATTTCATGACCAGCTTGCCGCAGTCTAGGCTTTAATTTGGAAGAAAATCTGCAAAGGAGATCTACATAAATACCAGAACCTGTCCACAAGCTGGGCAATTATAAGGCAGTAAAGGGAGGAAATGGGATTAAAGTGTTTCCATTCTCCACGAGGAGAGCAACAGAACCAAAAAAATCTGGGCACAGGGATATTTTCTGGGATTGATACTCCAACCAAGGACCATTCATGGAGATAACCTAGAACCCCTGCACAGATGTAGCCCATGGCAGCTCAGTGTCCAAGTGAGTCCGGGGAACAGGGACTGTCTCTGACATGAACTCAGTGGCTGGCTCTTTGATCACCTTCCTCTGAAGGGGATGCAGCCTTACCAGGCCACAGAAGAAGACAATGCAGATTGTCCTGATGAGACCTGAAAGCTAGGGTCAGATGGAAGGGGAGGAAGACCTCCCCTATCAGTGGACTTGAAGAAGGGCATGGGAGGAGATCAGGGAGAGGGTGGGATTGGGGGGAATGGAAGAGGAGGCTACAGCTAGGATTCAAAGTGAAGAAACTGTAATTAATATAAAAAGAGAATTTAAAAAAGTTTCCATTCTGGCCTGCAGTTTCCCATTGCCAGAGGTAACCAGAAAGTTAAATGTGACCAGAGTATTTTGGCGTACCAGGGTAATCACAGCAACAAGATGCAGAAGCAGGCAAGTTTCTTTGCGTTCAAGAGACAATGCTGGCTTCGAACTCATAGAGTCTTAATTTTTTAAAGTTCAGAGAGCCTTGTCTCTTCAAAGTGTTTCTTAGACTTCTTCAGCCAACAACCAGGAGAGAGGTTTCTTATGTCTGGTACTAGTGCTTTTACAAAGGAGCCCATAGCTCTAATGTGGAGCATTATATTCCTGTTACTTGATTCCAATATATACATTTATACAGAAAGCAATGTGATGAAATGATGCTTTCCTGTTGCTTTTGCAAACATCATCAGGGTTATTCATATGTTTTTCTTCTCCCTCTCTGTGTATTACTTACCACGCCCACTCTACTGAGTTCTTAATGAGCTATTTCATAATGTTGATACTGAATGTGTGTGCAGGCATTCTATTCACCAATTTACGTCTCTAGTTACTTTTCAACTAGTCTCATCAACATGCAAAAAAAAAATACTGAAGTCTAGTTAATTAAGATGGGTCACAGGTTATTAACAAGAAATAAGCATCATTTTCATTTTGGCTTCTCAAATTAAGGACAGCACTTCAACTGTAAAGTTTCCCATCAATCGACTGGTGGATAAAACAAATTCCTGTGCATTGCTGTGTTCATATGCATTATAACAGAGGAGAACTATTGATTCCGTTTTTCGCTTGGCAGCTTGCATAGTACTGTGAGAGAAACGTTTCTAAGAGGAAGCTTCAGATCAATTTTAGATCGATTCTTCCAATTCCTGTGTCTGAAGTGGGTTGTGTCTTCAGCAATACGTTTTTCCTTCAAGTCTAGAAGGTAACCAAGGGCAATGGTAAACGCTTATGTTTTTTAATTATGATTTTTTTTTCTGTGAGTGTTATACACCCATGTAGGAAGAAACACAAATATATCCACATGTGAAGTTCCCCATAGATTTCCGTTCCTTATACCCAGTCCCAAACTCTTATCTTCTGTTTTTTATTTTATGGCCAAGTATAACTCAGTTAATACTGAATATTTGCATGCGATGTGGGACATTCATTTCAACACAGGAAACCTCTCAATAGGAGCATTCTCTCTCTCTCTCTCTATATATATATATATTATATATATATATACATATATAAATATAAATAAATATATAAATATATATATTTTACCAAATAGAAAGAAAATAATGATGGGAAAACTTCATTTCAATCACTTATTAGAATGGATGATTAGAATAAATTTGGTTCCAGAATCTCTATTTCATTATATTTTTGCTTAACAGCTAGATTATAATATTCACAGTTATTTGATTTTTATCTTATTTTATTTTATTTTTGTTTTGTTTTGTTTTGTTTTTGAGAGGAGTTCACATTTTGTACCTCAGGGTGGCCTGAAACTCAAAGTTTAGCCAAAACTGACTTGGAAATTGTATTGAGCTTCTACCTTCAAACTTGGGCCAGATGTGACCTGTGATCTCAGCCTTTGATGAAGAAGAGGCAGGTGGATCTTTGTGAGTGCGAGGCCAGTTTGGTTTATCTATCAAGTGAGTCCAGGACAGCCAAAGCTACACTGAGAAACCCTTTTTCAAAAATTTATATAAATAAATAAATAAATAACTCCTTTAATTTGTAGGTGAAAAATACCATGTCCTATATAATTATGACCATTTTCTTGTTAAATTGCCTGAAATAAAGTGAATAGTAGAGGGAAAACAAATATTGAAGTCTTTATGAAGCAATAGATAATGTAAGTTAAGTATGGGGGATATATTATATTTTTATTAAAGCACTTAAATACTCAGGTTTGGTCCATAGAAGGACCCAGAGTGGAGAGGAGCTCCATAAGAAGACCAACAGAGCCAATGAATCTAGGCTGATGGGGTCTTCTGAGACTGATGTACCAACCAAGGACCATGTCTGAAAAGAACTAGGTCTCGGCTCAGATGTTGCTGATGGGCAGTTTAGTCTCCATGTAGGTACCATAGTAAGCAGAGCAAGGTCTGTCTCTAACATGGACTCTGTTGCCCACTCTTTGATCACTTCCCTCTGGTTGGGGACATTGCCAGGACACAGAGGAAGAAAATGAAAACAGTCCTAATGAGAGTTGATAACTTGGGGTCAGACAGTAGGGGAAGAAAAATAGGAGAGGGGAATAAGGGAGAAAAGGGATTGAGGGTGGGAATAGAAGGAGACAAGGGATGGGTTACAATTGGGCTATAAATTACAAAAAATAAAGTTAAATTTAAAAATACTCATTTTGGTGGTAATAGTCATAAACAGTGTATATACATATATTCCCTGTTTACACAGATATTTTTTCTCAGTATATACAGCATATATGTCATTAAACATAAGCATTGTTTATTAATTTACATATCAGGGTTAAGAGTGGATCAAGAAGGAAATGTCAACCTGTATACAAACATTTATTCAGCATTGTCTATGGCTTTAAGCATCACTTTTCATTGTAGAATGAAGACAAAGATGATGACTATAAGGACAGTCTTATGTTGAGCATATGTAGAAGGAATCTCTTGTGTCTGTATGGAAGTATCACCTGTCAATAAAAAGCTAATGGGCTACAGCTGAGGTAGGAAAAGGGAGACAGGGCATCTGGCAGGCAGAGAATAATTTGGGATAGAGCCATGGGCTACAGATTTTTCCAGCAAGATGTGAGGAACAGAAGCATGATATGTGACTAGAGGTATCCAGTTATATGTCAGAATGTAGATTAGCATAAACGGGTTATTTTAAATTCTGAGGTAGTCAGAGAAGAGCCCACCTATGGGCCTAGGTATTTATAAAAATATTTTGAGACTCACAAGTCATTACTCTTGAAGCTTGGTGCTGGGAGGAAAAACCCCTCAACAAGCGTATTTTAGTTGAATATGAATTACATAACTAATAATTTGTATTAACAGTGTTGTGATTTTTATGCATGGTTTCCCCCATTGGGTTTAACATTATTTATGTCATAAGGGATCTGCACTTGCAACTTCTGATGTATGTTTTGTAGGTGCAAACAGTGAAAGAAAAGACAATATAGAAATCTAAACACTTACATTGAAGGTAGGGGTAATTGGGTTAATATCTTATTTTGGGAGAAATAGTTTACAATGTAATGGCATTTTTATTTACAACTGACATACAAAAGAATAAGCCTGTCCTGTAGTAAATTTCATCTAAGAGTAAACCTTTGTCTATTCATTGTCAAAAATTTTCACCCAAAGCAAATCATCTAAGAGTATACACTGTGTGTAGATACAATATGGATATTTAAGATGACTAATGAGGCTTTATTCTTTTTTCTATTGATTTTACTGTTTATTTCAACAACTTGTTTCTTTGTGATAATATATCAGCATGCCAAAAAGGACAAATTTGTCATGTGCTATTTTCATAGATCTTGGCTTCTCGCCAGAACTTCATGGCAAGTGCCTATTGCTGAGGGTACCACATACTGGTACACAGAATGTGGTAGAATCAGGTCAGTGATGAACTGAACATTCCTCTTGCTTGTTATCTTTTGATGAGGTGAAAGATGCTGTAGATCCTATTAGAAAAGAAAAAGTAATCATCAATCATACCCAGCTATAAACCCTGAGAGCTGCAAAAATGCATGGCCAGAAAAGACATACTATTTTATGCACTATGTCATGGGAGTATTTCCAGAACTTCCTGATTGGAGTTAAGGCCCAGTCCACAAGATGAAACCCACAATTGTTATGATCAGCCTAAAAATCTATGCCTTGGCATGTCTTAGTCACCAGGGAAGAACCTGCTATTACTATTTTCCTGTAGTTGGCATTGATTTAAACTTATTTCTAGTGACTTATTATTATATTATATATTATTGATCAATGTCTTTCTCAATACTTATATGGGAAGCTTCCGTTTGCATTTAGTAGTGATTAACACAGAGGCTCACAATGAGGCAAGAAAAAGAGAGTAAGATATTGCAGGATGATTAGCCATAAGTGGAACATACGTACTGTAATCCTCCTTACTTAGGTTAAGGAATCAATGTGGAGCAAGTCACAGAAATAATATAAAAGCTAGAGGTGATAAATTAATGTAAAAATAGAGAAGGAACATGACATTGAGTGACATTATTCAGGAATAATGCAAGGAATGAAGAATGAAATGGAAGTAATTACGAACAAACAAGAGTTAACAAGCAAGTGGGAAAGTTTGCATTACCAGATACTGAGTTCCTCAACTGTAATAGAATACATATTATTTTCACTATGGTCCACATCTTCTCATCTACCACATAAACATACTTTTCCATATTCTATAAATAAGTTGATGAAAGTCACTGATTTCTATCATTGTCTCTCCTTCTTTTGGCTAAATAATATAGTATACTTATAAAAGAAAAATAATTTTTCTATAAGGACTATTACCTGAGGCTATGAGCTTGGTCTTTCTGAACATTTCTAAGTGGAGAATAGGATTTTTAATATATTTTATTTTAATTTTTATATTAATTACAGTTTATTCACTTTATATCCCAGCTATGTCTTCCTCCCTTTTTTCCTCCAAACTTCCACTCTCCCTCCCTCTCTTGGAATCTCCTTCCATTCCTCTCTCCAAATCAATTGGTAAGTGTGGTCCTCCTTCCCTTCCATATGATCCTAGGCTATCAGTTCTCATCAGGACTGGCTGCATTGTCCTCTTCTGTGGCCTCACAAGACTACTCCCCCTGGAAGACACTGAGTTCATGTCAGAGACGGTCCCTTTTCTTCTTACAAAAGAACGCACTTGGAGACTGTGCTGCCATGTCTGTGCAAGGATTCTAGGTTATCTCCATGAATGATCCTTGGTTGGAGTATCAGTCTCAGAAAAGACACCTGGGCCCAGATTTTTTTGGTTCTGTTGCTCTTCTTGTGGAGCTCCTGTCTTCTCCAGGTCTTTCTATCTCCCCCTCCTTTCATAGGATTCCATATATTCTGCCCAAAATTTGGTTATGAGTCTCAGTATCTGCTTTGATACACTGCTGGGTAGAGTCTTTCAGAGGCCCTCTGTGGTAGGCTCCTGTCCACCCTCTTTCAATGTCCACCCCATTTTCTTTCTGAGTGAGGACTGATCATCTTATCCAGGATCCTCCTCTTTGCTTAGCTTCTTTAGGTGTATAGATTTTAGTATGTTTAGCCTATCTTATAAGTCTAGTATCTACCATGTGTATATACCATGTATGTCTTTCTGCTTCTGGGATACCTCACTCAGGATGATCTTTTCTAGATCCCACCATTTGCCTGAAAATTTCATGATTTCCTTGTTTTTAATTGCTCAGTAGTATCCCATTGTGTAAATGTATCACAATTTCTATATCCATTCCTCCATTGAGAGACATCTAGGTTGTTTCCAGGTTCTGGCTATTATGAATGAATCTGCTACAAACATGATTGTACAAAAGTCCTTGTTGTGTACTTGAGCATGTTTTGGACATATGCCTTGGAGTCGTATAGCTGGATCTTGAGGAAGCACTATAAAATAAATATTAAGATCATTCAGCTATAAAAAACAAGAAAATATGAATATAACTTTTAAGTAATAATACATGATTTTGCTCTTACCCAAGCAAGGACAGGCCGCCCTCTTGAAAAACAAAATAGTCTGCCTACCCCATCTGACTGGCACTTGTGCAACATAACTTCAACTGCCTCTCTTCCTTTCATCACTGTTTCCCTGCCCACACTTCTGGCCAAATGTGTCCTGCTCCACCAGAGGCCAGGCCAGAGTCTACACCTGCCAGCATAACCACAACTTCCTGCCTTTTCTTGTCAGCATTTTCTCAAGAAATCTCTGACTGCAGCAGAGGCCAAGCCAGCTCCATGCCTCAGCACCACCCCAAATGTTCTACCTCTCCTCATCACCACTTCTTGGCCTACACCTTTGGTAGATGCCTCATATCTTACCCGAGACCAGGCCAGCATCCTGAACCCAGAGACCAGGCCAGCTCCATAAAAACCAGCCCCCAACTTGGGTAGCAAGCCCCTGCTGGCCATCACAAGTCTCATACCCAACTACTCTAGGCCCATACCCAAACCCTCTACTCAACCACAGGACACTCCAGCAAGACCAACAGAAAGGAAACATTCATCCAACAAAGGCAAAACCAGAAATCTGCACCATTGATCTAAATCACTCCAAATCTAGATTCCTAACTTCATTGTAGGAACATAATCAACAACAGCCAGAGCAAATTTCACCTCCAGAGCACAGCCATTCCCCTACAGGAAGTCCTGAATATTCCAGCACAGCTAAAGCACAAAATAAAACAAGCAAAAAATAAAACAAAACTTAAAACAAACTTTAAGAAGATGACAGAGGTCCTTCAATAAGAACTAAATAAAACCCTTAAACTGAGAAAATGACAGTCAAAAAATGGGAGGAAATCAATAAGTCCCTTAAAGACTGTCAAAAGAAATGCCAAGAATAAACAAACATTTGAAGGAAATAAAACTCTCTAGAACCTGAAAATGGAAATGGAAACAATAAAGAAAACAGAAATTGAGGAAATTCTGAAAATGGAAAATCGGTGAAAATACATGAAAAACAGCGGTCAAGCATCACCAACAGAATATAGGAGATGGGAGAGAGAATCTCAGGTTTTGAAAACGTTAAATCTAAAAAAAAAAAAATTCTGATACAAAACATCCAGAAAATATGGGACATCATGAAAACACCAAACCCAAGAATAATAGGAATAGAAGGAGAATATTCCAAACTCCAAGACACAGAAAATATTTTTAAGAAAATCATAGAAGAAAATTTTCTAACTTAAACGAGGGCATTCCTGTAAAGGTACAAGAATCTTACGGTGGAGATGAGGGAGGGAGGGAGGGACTGGGAGGGAATGAGGGATCGGGACACGGCTGGGATACAGAGTTAATAAAATGTAACTGATAAAAAAAATAAAATAAAATTTGAAAAAAAAAATAAAAAGAATCTTACAGAACACTAAATAAGTTGAACAAGAAAATAAAAATAAATAAATACACAAATAGTGCCTTCACCACATAATAAAATGCTGAATACAAAGAAAGAACATTAAAAATGGCAAAGTAAAATGAACAAGTACATATAAAGGCAGAGTTATTAAACTTACCTGGATTCTCAGTGGAGTCTCTAAAAGAGAGAAGGGCCTGGATAGATGTGCTGCAGACTCAAATAGACCATGAAAGCCAGCCCAGACTACTATACACAGAAAAAAAAACTTTCAATCACCATATATGGAGGAAACAATATATTCCATGATCAAGTCAAAATTAATATCTATCCAGAAATCTAGCCATTCAGAATGTAATAGAAGGAAAACTCCAACCCAAGGAGATTAACTATACTGTGAATACAAAAGCAAATAATTTTGTGAAAGCAAAACCCAAAGAAGAAACACACACAGACACAGGTCTCCCAGCACCTACTATAATAAAATAATGAATTAACAATCATTGGACACTGATATCTGTTACTATAAATGGTTTAAATTACCCAATAAAAACACAGACTAAAAAAATGGATGGGAAAACAAGAACCATTCCTCTCCTACATACAAGAAATACACCTCAAAATCAATAGTAGATAGTACCTCAGAGTAAATGGTGGGAAATGATTTCCCAAGCAAATGGCCTCAAGAAATAGTTTGTTGTTGTTATTTTAATAGCTAACAAACTAAGTTTAATCAAACCAAAATTAATCAAAAGAGATGGGGAAGGACACTTCATACTCATCGAAGCAAAAATCCACCAGATTGATAGTTCAATTCTGAATTTATATGTTCCAAATGTCAGGCCACCTACATTTGTAAAAGAAACATTACTAACACTTAAACTACAAATAAACTTTCACACAAATTTTAATGAAGACTTCAATCAAAAGACAGGTCACCCAGATATAAATTAATCAGAGAAACAAATGGAGCTAACAGAAGTTATGAACCAAATAGATTTAACAGATATCTGCAGAATGTTTCACTGAAACATAAAACAATACACCTTAGCATCTTATGGTTCATTATTCAAATTTGACCTCATATTCAGTCACAAAGAAAGTCTCAACAGATACAAGAAAATTAAAATAAACCGTTGTATCCTAAAAGATCAGCACAGATTAACACTGGATTTCAGCAACAACAGAAATAACAGAAAGCCAACAAACTCAAGGTAATTGAACAACTCTATAATGAATGACTACTGGGTCAAGGTAGTAATAGAGAAGAAATTAAAGAATTCCTATAATTCAATGAAATCAATACACATCATACCAAAACTTATGGGATACCATGACATCTTTTTTTTCTTTTTGAAAAAATATCAGAAAATTTAATAACTTTGGGTCTGCATTGCTTGGTGGCAGTAAATGGCTAGAACTCTATGACAGATTTCTTAAAATGTCATAGCATTTAGTGCCTTCATAAAGAAATTTAGAGATCTTATAACAGTAATTTATCAACATACCTGGAAGCTCTAGAACAAAAAGAAAAAAAAAAAACATACACTAGAAGAGTAAACAACAGGAAATAATCATACTGAGGATTTATTGATATATACCACTTACCAAATTTAAATATCAGATTAGAAACTTGAATAGGCCTATAGTTTCCAAGGAAATAAAAGCAGTCAGTAAAAGACTCCCGCTCAAAAAATTCCCAGGGTCATATTGTTTTAGTGCAAATTTTACCAGACTTTCAAAGAAGAGCTAATACCAATACTCCTCAAATTATTACACAAAATAGAAACAGAGGAAACATTGCCAAATTTATTTAATGAGGCCTCAGCCATCCTGTTACACAAAGATTCAACAAAGAGAATTACATACCAGCTTTCATCATGAACTCAAAAAAAATTCTAACAAACCAAATCCAAGAACAAATTAAAATGATCATTTGTCAAAAGTAGGTTTCATCCCAGAGATGTAGGGATGGTTCAAGATACAAAAATATGTCAATGTAATTCAACACATTAAAAAGAAAGAAAAAAAGAAACACATGATCTTATTAGAAGCTGAAAAAGCCATTCATAAATTCAACATCCCTTTAAACAGTCTTGAAGAAATCAGGGATACAAGGAACATATCTAAATGCAATTCATGGCAATCTGTTAGCATCAAAGTAAATGGAGAGAAGCTCAAAGCAATTCTACTAAAATCAAAAGCAAGACAAGGCTGGCCACACCCTCCTTAACTATCCAATGTAGTACTTAAAGTTCTTCCTAGAACAATAACATAACAAAAGGGGATAAAAGGGATTCAAACTGGAAAGGAAGAAGTCAAAGTATAGCTATTCTCAGATGATATAAAAGTATATATAAGTGACCCTATAAATTCTACCAGGGAACTTCTATAGCTGATAAAAAAATAAAAATAAAAACTTAAGCAAAGTGACTAGGTAAAGCTTAGCTAAAAAAAAAAAAAAAAAAAAAAAAAAAAAAAAAAAAAATCAGTAACCTTATTAGAAAGGGGATGAGAAAGAAATCAGGGAAACAACACTCTTCACAATGAAGAGCCACAGATGAAATATCATGGAGTCACTGTAACCAAGGAAATAAAAAAGAAGAAAATTAAAGGGGAGGGAAAGGTCTCCTTTGTTCATGGATCCACAGGATTAACAATAAAAATGGTGAGCCTACCAAAAGCTATCAAAAAATTGAACACTATCCCCATCAAAATTGTAATGCAATACTTTATAGATCTTGAAAGAACAATTTCCAACTTCATGTGGAACAACAAGGAAGCCAGGAAAGCGAAAACAATACTATACAATAAAAGATTGATGGGTCTCACCTTCCCTGATTTCATGCTGCTCTACAAAGCAATAGCTATAAAAATTGAAAGATGTTATCATAAAAACAAATAGGTTGATCAATGAAATTGAGGATCAAGTTGTATATCCATATACCCAATGCCACCTGTTTATTTTTTTTAAGAAAAAGCCAGAAATATACAACGGAGTATTACTTAGCTGTTTAAAAAATGACATCATAAAATTTACAGACAAATGGATGGGGGTAGAAAAATTCATTCTGAGTCAGGTAACCCAGATCCAGAAAGACAAACATGGTATGTATATTGTATTACTAGCTATGAAGTAAAGGATAATCATGACACAATCCACAGACCCAGAGTAATAAGTAACAAGGAGAGATTAAGGGAGGATACAAGTAATTTCCTAGGAAGGGGACTTAGAATAGAGTTCACAGGTGAATTAGATGCAGATGGGAATGAGAACAATAAGGATCAGTTGTTGGGGGTTGAAGGAGAGAATCCTTGGAGAGATGAGTAAAATTGCCAGGCATTTCAGGGAGAGGCAGAACCTAGGGCAATGGCAATTCAGAATCTACAATGGTGACTGTAGAGAAGACTATTAGCAAAGGAAAACAAGAAGCTATAATCTCTGTAACCAGGCAAGATCTTAAATTGAGGGATTGGTACATCAACACCGCCACAAAACTTCTATCCTATAGTACAATGAACTGGGACATGAGCCTATCATCACCATCGTCATCATCATCATCATCATCATCATCATCATCTAGACCAGAGAGATTTCATTCAGCACCTTATTGAACAGATGCAGTCTTACAGACAAATATTAGGCCATCCTAGGGGAGTCCTGTAGGTGAGAGAAAGGAAGGATTGGAAGAGCCAGAGGGATAAAAGACACCACAAGATTCCCTGCAATCTCTTCAAAGGTTGCCCATAAGTCTCAGCTTCTGCTTTGATAGTCTGCAGGGCAGAGCCTTTCAGAGACCCTGTGTAGCAGGCTCCTAACTTGTTCCCTGTTTTCTCCTTCTGATGTCCATCCTCTTTGCCTTTCTGGATGGGGATTAAGTATTTTAGCCAGAGTTCTCTCAGGAGCTCCACAAGGAGAGCAACAGATTCAAAAAATCTGGGCACATGGTTCTTTCCTGAGACTCATACTCCAACCAAGTAGCATGCAGGGAGATAACCCAGAACCCCTGCACAGATGTAGCCCTTGACAGTTCAGTCTCTAGTGGGTTCCATAGCAATGGGAATAGGGACTGTCTCTGACAGGAACTGATTGGACTGCTCTTTGATCACTTCCTCCTGAGTGGGGAGCAGCCTTACCAGGCCACACAGGAAGACAATGCAGCCACTGCTGATGAGACCTAACAGACTAGGATCAGAAGGAAGGAAAAGAAGACCTCCCCTACCAGTGGACTTGGGGAGGGACATGCATGGAGAAGGAGGAGAAAAGGAGGGATTGGGAGGGGAGGAGGGAGGGAACTATAAGGGGGATACAAAGTAAATAGAATATAATTAATAAAAAATATTAAAATAAAAAATAAACTGAAAAAAAAAGATACCTCAAGAACAAAACCCACAGAGTCAACTGACCAGGACATAAGTGGACTCATAGAGATCAGAGAACCTGAATGCATCTGAGCTAGGCCCTCTGCATACATAGTATGGTTGTTTAGCTAGGTGTTCTTGTGGGATTCTTAACAGTGTGAACAGGCACTGTCTCTGACTCCTTTGTCTGCAATTTGGACCGTGTTCTCTCTAGTGGGTTGCTTTGCCCAGTCTTGATGTGAGTCCCCTGGTCTTGTAGCTTGTTATGCCATGTTTGGTTGTGTCCCTGGAAGGCCTTGTCTTTTCTGAGGTGAAGTGAAGCAAGGTAGAAAGTCCAGGAAAATGAGAGGTGAGAGGAGAGACTGGGAAAGGAGAAGCAGTGGAAACTGAAGTGGGAATGTAATAATGAGAGAAGAATAAAGGTAAAGGAAGAAAATACAAAAACGCAAAACTAAAAACATTTTTTTACAGTGTAGTCATGAAGACTTCCTCTATGGAGGTTACCACTGCTAGTTGAACTGCCACATTAATGAGCCAAAGATTCTGATGTTGAGGAACTCATTAAATGTCTAATTACCTCTTTTCTCACAGAACACTTGTTCGGCATTGCTGTCCTGGATGGCAGATCATTTGGGAGAATTTCTAAGCTTGCTGCTTCCTAAGCATTTTCTCTCCTAACTTGATTTGTTTGCTCTTTCTCTATGACAATCTCCTCAAGGAAAGAGTTAATTTTTACTACCACAGAATGCTTTTTTGCATTTTCATATTAGGTGCCTACAAACATCTTCTAAACTACATTTTAAATAATTTAAGGCTAACTTTTAATATGATTTTCTTTGTAGTTAAGTCTACTTTAGAATATGATTGAGATATAACTCATACCTGCTCTTTGTTTCAGAATTTTATACTTGAGTATCATAGCGTTTCCAATGCCCTTTTACTACATAAGGGATGTGAACACATATATACTAAATATTTCCAACATGTTTCTAGCTGTCCTAACATATACTATGTTGAAAGTATATGCTTTAACTTCTGTAAAAATTTATGAAGTATCTGCATCAGAATGAGCCAACAAAATATCAGCCATGCAATGATAAATAATAATAGATTGAGAAAATTGGCTATGAATTATTTCTAATAGTAGTTACACAAAATATTGGCATAAAGCTGCACTATTTAACATTCGGTGTGGAAGAACTTGCCAAATTTCTTTGCTGGACCACTGTTGCGACAAGTAGGTGCTGGAAAAGTATACCTTTACATATCATGCTCATGCAAAAAGACTGTGAAAAAGCAATCTTTTAAATCAATTACTATCATAGTCCATGACTTAGGTAATCAAGTAAAGAGGGAGGGTGGAATTGGGAGGGGGTGAAGCATGGGGGGATTACAGCTGGCATACAAAGTGAATAAACTGTAACTAATAAAAATACAAATAATAATAGTAGTAATAATAATAAAAGTAAAGAAATTCCACACTGTAAAGGTCCCATGGTTGACTTACTCTAGTCACCATTCTTAAGTCTGTTAACATTCTCCATTTTCCTGATTTTATTTTAAAACAAAACAGAGAAAATAGATGGACTGGTCGACTTTTCTATGTATTGAGCCTCTGTTGCCCAAGTGCCTGCTTGTTAGTCAACCCCAAACTGTTTAAGGAAACACAAAGAACTCTACTATGCTGTGATTGCCTCTGAAAAAATACAGAGAGCAGATTATATTAACAATTTGGGTTATAAAATATGTCAATAAAAATTCAACAATAAAAATTAGAGGTTTGTAGATATTAGCTGCAAACTTTTAAAGATTTTCAACATTAATTGGAGTTGTTAATTGTGGCCTATAATTAGGCTTTCTTAGCAAATACAACAATTTGCTGTATTTCTGTGTCCTTTTTCATGGCTTTTTTTCATTATGTCTAATCTTCAGAAAAATCTATATGTCATTGTGAGATCGTGTATATATGTAGGCATATTCGACCTGCATTCTTAATCTCTGTATCCACAAGATTTTTGCCCTTATGCTTTGCATAATTTCATCATCTCTAAGGGGGTTTAATTTTGGCTTGATGTTCTGGGATACTAATATTTAAGAATATTAGTAGCTGTAGTCGATGCCTGTAGTCTATCTTAAGTTGTTTATTAAAAAAACACAATTTTTTTTCTTTGCCAAGTTCCTTCTCTGATTGTTATAATGGAAATTGGAGCTGATCTAGTGTCTGTTTTATAGAAGTACCTTAAAATGCTAAAATTTGTGGGGAAATAGTTTTCTACTTCACTTTGTGAATAGTCCCTGTATTTCAAGTTTTATCGACAGAGCAGCTAAGTGTGTTAGCACCTTTTAAGCCTTAGGTTTGGAATTCAGTCTGTCTTCATCTTAGGTTTTATATTCTCCATCTTTGCAACATAATGACTTCCCTGTTCTAGTGTAAAACTAAAGAATCAATTTGTTTGTTTTGTTAATTATACAGGAAGAACTTCCTCAGACAGAACACGAATTTCTTCGGAACATGATGAGTCCCTATTAATCTGTTCTTACTTTCTGTATCAGGCTGTTTGTCACTTGGTTTCATTCCCCTTCAGAATAAATTATATCCCATTAAATGCGTATTCTAGTTTATCTTATGTTAACTCCTAAGGAAGAGCTTCACAGTAAAATGAGCTAAACACTTTTGGTACATTTTTGAAGTGTTACATTACATATCTATATCTTAAAATTTTCCTTTATCTATATATTAGTTTTAAATTAATCATATAATTTTCTATATTAAAATTATTGTTTTAGTATATGTTAACATAATGATAGTAATACTACAGGTAAATGTTATAGGTTATCACATTATTTTATGGGATCTTTAATAACTATGATAATAACTGTGATATTAATTAATATAATTTTAAAAGCCCTTAACATAGCCATTATTATATTTTTACTATCCTTTTAGATTTTTTTTACTTTTAGTCTAGAATTTCACTTCACAAAAATGTGACACCCTTATTATTCTACCTGCTCAGGATAAATAAAATTGAGAGACTAAAGTTTTTGATTAGATTCTATAAAGAAAAATCTTTTTTTTTAAATTAGCAAATAAGTACAACCTGATCATTTTACATTTTCTTCTTTTTCATTTGCCAGAAATTCAAAACTGTCAGCATATTTCAAGATGGAGCATTGAGAAAATAAACTCCAGCATCTTTCTTGTCAATATTCAAATTGATCACCAATGAAGCAGTCATGGTTTTCTTTTTTTTTTTTTTTTTTTTTCAATGCAGTTTATTCAGGAACCTTGAACAATCATCTGACATCTGACCCTGGGGAAAGCCAGCCCACAGCTTAAATAGCTTCTGGGTAGCCAACCCCAGCGTGCCACGTGGGCAATGCAGATAGGTCCACATACATGGAAGCAAGCCAGATCCTCGGCCTTAGCCAAATGTGGAGTTGTTCGTGACAGAGAGCACTCACCATCGGGAAGGTGGAAGGCGGAAACCAGCTCCGTCTTTAAGGCGCAGCATTTCGCAGCTCTCTACAGTTCCCCCTTTTTGTTTTAGACGCATCAGGCAAGAGTAGAGGTCTGATCTCTGATATTAGAAATAAATTGGGACTTTGTACCGATGTTCATTTAGGTGTCATCCACCCAAAGACCATTAGACCTGTCCAATACCTTTTTCTCAGAGGCAGGACCTGGGGCATCAACCCGCATGCAATCAGACATGCTCTTCTCTGGGTCCAAAGCAGCTGACCCTGAGTGCAGTGCTTAGCCTTGCATCCTGAGTGTAACATTTCAGCTTTTTATGGTAGCCAACCATGCTTGGGGAGACTGTCCTGCTTCAATGGCTGTAAAGGCCTGAATGGTCATGGCTGCATCACGCTGTTGTGAGACTCTAATCTTGCATATATACCACAGGCAAACCAAGGAGACCAACACCAGAAGGCCTGCTAACACTCCCATGCCCGCCCATTCCTTCAGATCATTCATGGCTGCAGCAATCCATGATGATAATCCTGTGGCTAGTCCTGCGTCCACTCTGGTAGAATTTACTGTGACAATGGCCACTCTCAGCTGCTCCATCGTAGTATCGAATTCTCCAGTCCAATTACCTAAAATATAGCTAGACAGTTGTTTAGACAGATTTGCAGCACAGGGAAAATTCTCATGTTGTATGCTAGTGACTCAAAGTCCAGCATACTTTCATTGACAGCCAATTTGAGCGTTTTGCCATAGGGTATCAATTTGCTCCTGCACGAGGTCAATCTTCTGATTGAACACCATCAAGCCTCCTTTTAGTTGAGCATTAATTCATGTGATCTAAGTGCTGTGCAATACACACTCACACACTTACTGACTCTTATATAGTTCTAAAAACCAGTGGAGCTGTAAACAAAACACAGGGCTTTCATTATATTATTCAACATTGAATACTAGCAATTAATTTATTTGCTTTTGTTAAGTAGTGAAAATGTTGAAATAAGAAACAACCCTGAGGTTTCACCTTACACCCATCAGAATGGCTAAGATCAAGACCTCAAGTGACAACACATGCTGGAGAGGTTGTGGAGTCACTTTGTCAGTGGGGTGGACATTGGATGTAGGAGACATTGGATATAACAGGACAGGAGCCTACCACTGAGGGCCTCTGAAAGTCTCTACCTAACAATGTATCGAAGCAGATACTGAGATTCATAACCAAACCTTTGGCAGAGTACATGGAATCACATGAAAGAATGGGAAGTTAATATGACCTGGAGAGAACAGGAGCTCCACAAAGACCAAATATATCGGGGCACAGGGGTCTTTTGTGAGACTGGTTCTCCAATCAATGACCATGTATGGATAAAACCTAGAACCCCTGCGGATGTAGCCCATGGTAGCTCAGTATCCAAGTGGGTTCCTTAGTAAGGTGAACAGGGTCTATTTCTGACAAGAACTCAACAGCTGGCTCCTTGACCTCCTCTGCCCACCCAAGGGAGGAGCAGCCCTGCTAGGCCACAGAGGAGGACTTTGCAGTCAGGCCTGAAGATACCTGATAAGCTAGGGTCAGATGAGAGGGGAGAAGGTCCTCCCCATCAATGGACTTGGAAAGAGGTAGGGAGAAAATGAGGGAGGAAAAGTGAGATTGGGAGGGAATGAAGGAGCGGGATACAGCTGGAATACAAAATTAATAAACTATAACTAATATTAAAAAATACTTTTATGAAAAAAAGACATTTTCATAGTTTTTTTCAAGAATTCTTTCTTAATAGTCATGTAATATATTATTCATCTAATAATCACTTGTCATTGATACCCATCACCAGCAAATATTTTTCTGAGACATAATATTTTGTGGCCTAGATTTTTATAATATACTTGTTTATTAATTTTCTTTTTAAAGTTAGTTGGAGAATTAAATCAGAATGTAAGCTGCAAATGTTTTGTGACTTACTCCAGACAGAATCATCAAGAGATCCATAAAGTTTCCACTCAGGGCTTAGAACCACACGAATAAGAATTATTGCCTCCTGTGCACCAGCTTAAAGATGTTTCAGACTCCAGCATGTAAAGCCTAACTGATTTTCTCTAGTACATTAATCAAAGCACCTTTGACAACCAGAATTATGCTGTTATTCATGTGAGGGACTCAAAACTCGTCCTGATTCCCAGGTGGAATGTATTTCACTACCCTGAAGCAAAAATACAGAAAGAAAAAGAAAACCACACTAAAAATATCAAAAGAAGTAAAAATGAAGACTATTTTAGATCATGCACAGTAAATAACTATTTGAATTTCAGAACCTAACATTAATGTAACTCCTCACTTATGGCCTGTTACAGAAAATGAACTTTAAAATGTTTTGTACTTGTGATTTCCCCATCATGTGTTAAAGTATAACCATTTTATAGTTACGTTGTATAATATGTAACATTTACAAACATTTAACAATAAACAACTTTATAAACTAAACTTTTTCCAACATCAAATTACCCTCTTTAATTACACATAGGAAAAAGTATTAACCATTGCAAAATAGCACCCCTAATAAAATAATAAAGTGTAATACTTAATACACTTTATTAAGTGTAGACAGCAAAATTCTTGCTAAGCTGAAATGCTGGCTTTTTTTTTTAATTTGTAGGGTAAATATAAAGTTATGCCTTTTAAAGTTCTTATATTTCTTGCATCTGTCCTTTTATTAACTCACTCTTAACAGTAATCGATTTTTCTGCTTACTCTAACACACTAAATAGAATCTTAAAGGACTGAATTCTAAACTCTAGAAAACTTGAGATAAAATTATTTTATGTCTTTAGGGGGTAAGGCTTTGGTATCTGTGCAAGAGGAGTCAGTTCAAGAATCTCCAGGCACACCAGGACCTGCAGCTGCCCCATTCCTGTTTATAGGACAGCAAAGCTAAGAACACCAACAGTCATGCACCACTGCATACATCAGTTCCTGTCTTGATTACATATGACACAACACAACATAAGTGTGCTAGAGTTCTTATGTCCTATTGTGTGGAGATAATGGCAAGTGTGTCCTTCTGCACTCAGTAGAGTCACAATTATTTCTAACAGTTCCCTCTTACAGTTGAGTCCACAGATGCTGGTTGCTCAGAAAGAAATCCCTATTTACTTTCCGCTTCAACAAATGCAAATGTTTCAAAGTTTAGAGAACAAAAGAAAACTGGTTTAGAGGAAAAGGTGCATATACAAACTTGTACTTTAAAAAGCCATAATATTGACACAACTCCTAGTAGCTAAGACTAAAGCTACACAAAAAAAGTGTGTGTCCATTTTAACATGTATATGTGACTTCTATGATATGATTTACCTCAAGCTCATTAGGAAAACATTGCCTCCAGAGCATAAACTATGACATGAAGATACATTATACTAGGAACCTGTAATGAATGATCTAACATACTAACTCCTCAAGTTCTATTATTCATAAAAACACCAGTTAAAAATAGCTAAGATCATTTTTTTTTAAAAAATGACAGCACATGCTGGCAAGGTTTTCCACATTTCTCAAAAATGTAGTCATCTTAAATTATATTGAAGTATTTTTTTTTCTTTCCTCCTTTCATTTGTTTTTGTCAGTAATCCTCAATTCTTGGAAGACACATTTCAAATCTCTGATGTTTTCGTTTGTTTGCAATATTTTTAAATTTCATCCACTATTTGAGAATATAATATTATTATATCATTTCCCTCTTTTCCATCTAACAAATTCTCTCACATATCTTCTGCTCTTTTTCAAATTCAAGGCCTTCTGTCTCATTAATTGTTGTTACACACACAAACACATGCACACAGCTATTTAAAACCTAATACGTCTGTATAATATATATAATTTTGTATTTTTCGGGGCTGACCATGTGCTAGTAGAGAACCAATTGGTGTGCTTCTCCCTCTATATGACTATTTCCCCATTTTCTGGATTCCTTAGTTGCCTGTAGTTCTTTGTGTAGGGTTGAAGCTTCATGGTCTTTCCTCTATCTACGTTAGCAGGTTTATTGTCTTCTGTTCATGTTTAGACAGTCATATCAGTGAGACTTCATGGGTATCGCTCTGACAGTCCTAAAATACTCAGTCTCATAACAACCCCCCTCATCCTCTGACTCTTAAAATCAACATCCTTTTCCACAATGTTCCCTGAACTTTCGGTGCAGAAATGTGTTTGCAGATGTATCCATAATGAGTCCCAGGCAAAGCAGACTTGCTAATCCCTCACCCCCACACACACATTTTGAGGCTTCCAAGTAGAAGAACAAATAACTGTACAATGATACCTTCGTAAAATTAGTGGCTTTGGAATATCTTGCATAAATAAACTGGAGTTCCTGATGAAGATATTCCTCCATAAAAGCAAAATGTCTTCTCCATTGAGGCTTCCTAGTAACATAGCAAAAAGCAGCAGCTAAAGAAAAACTTACCAGCTCAGGTGCTTACAACCTCCAGCAGAAATCAACAGAGGAGGTGGAGGCGGTCAGTAGGAGTTCGTGACAGATTTTTTTGTTCATGGTGAGCTTCATATGGCTAAATTTTTGGCCTCTCTTCTCCACTGCACATGGTTTTGCCACGGAACAAGCAATAGTAATGTCTCTTGGAAATGGTTTAATTTCTAATTACTGAAAGACACAGTACTTTTACACTTGAGTTTTTGCCTTTTAGTCTCCTTCTGTAATACAGACTTGAGGCCCATTCTATTCCCAGACAAGTGACACTGAAAGACATTTTGACACAAATATGTGTGGTTCTGAAATGGAGGGAGTAACTCCACTTCTTCCACAGTAGACAATCGGCAGCTCAGTATCCATGTGGGTTCCCAAGAAAGGGGAGCAAGGTTATCTCTGACATGGACTCTGTTCCCTAATCCCTTCTCCCTGCCAGGGCTAATTCACTGCCAGTCCATAGGGGAGGAGGATGTGTAAAGTTCTCATTCGATTTGATGTGTTGGAGTGGGCTTGTGGGGAGGGGTCCATTTTGTGAGAAGTAGGGAAGGAGGGCTTGGAGAAGATGGAGCTATAAGGAGAGGGAGGAGGGGGGTAGTTATTATCAGGATGTAAAGTGAAAAATTGCCCCATCCCACGGGGCTTCAATGGGGTTCCTAAGGTGAAGAGATTGGAAGGAATGGGGGGGGGGGGGTAGGGACAAGAGACTCAGGAATGAAAGCCAAGTCTGTTTGTCTGATCAAGGCTTCCCTTTATTAGAAATTTTTACCCAACTTATATAGGGAGAAGGCCAGAAAGGGGGAAGGTTAATCTACTGCTGCAGGAAATAGGAAGAGTGCTTTCGTGGGTTAAATATTGTACCTGCAAGATACGATAAGGATGTTCTCTTAAGATATCTTATGGATGTTCTAACAAAGGATGTCCTCACAATCTATCATCCATGATTTAGGGTCTAGATAACTCTTTCACTACATAGCTTTAGGTCTCCACTAAATGACCTTTGCTCTCTACTTGGCTTTGGCTTCAGTAACTACCTTTGTCTCCACTAGATAGCTTTGGCTTTGGCTTTTGTATAGCTTTGGCTCCGGGCAATAAATAAATAAATAAATAAGCAAACCCTATATCACCTTCATTTTACGTTTTGAATATGAGACTTTAATTTTGACAAATAGAAATAAATACTGAAGACAAATACTTAGATCTAGATTAAAACAATATACATACATGGTATTTGCCTAAATTATAAAAAAGCTTTGCCCACTGCCACTAACACTATGTTTCAGTATGTGGTTGAATTGCCTTCAAATACTCACATGTTGAATAAGTGCACTTCAGCTTGTCACAGGTGAGGTCCTGTGAAAAATCCTAGATCCCTGTGGACCTGTTTTCAAAAGACTCGTAGTTTCTTCTAGCCTCTTGTTCACACCAGGAATTGTAGAGAATGAGACACTTTGCCATATGGTGTGATATACCTTTTGCCACAGGCCATGAAACAGACTGAACCTTCCCAACTCTTAGTGAAGTAAGTTTTCTCTTTTTCTGTAGATTTGTCACATATGCAGTTTAGAGTGATTGAAATAACAGAAAAACACATGTGACAGAATGATCCAGGATAAAGAAACACACATGTGGAATTGGAACCACTTTAATAACATGGTTTCAGCTAGCTTCCCTAACCCCTGTACCTTTTTTTTTTTTTTTTTTTTTTTTTTGGTTATATAATGCTTTACTACACACAGGGATGACATTGAAAATAGTAAAGATGAACTACTTAGGATTAACATTCTTTTCTCAATGGTACATGATGTTCTTTTCTGATGTCAAGGCTACAGAAAAACTGAGTTGGTAGGACAGGCTTTAACTTTCTCCTGTCTCAGAGCCAAGAGCTCTCACATCTTAACAACCTTCATCCTGATTTTAAGTTACTTTGTTTGCGCTTGGATCAGTGTAATTCTGTTGTTTCGATTTTGTTTTGTTTTTTGTTTTCTTCCTATTCACTTGGCTCATGAAAATAAGCTTTTTTCTTTCTTACCTTTCACTCTCATAGCAAAACAACAACAAAACCAAAAACAAACAAACACAACCAAACAATGTTTTCAATCATTTACAGAATTGAATTTGTTATGCTGGTATTGAAGTTGTAACTGCCATTCAAAGCCTAGCTTTTGGAAGTTTGCTCTCTGATACTGACTTTATATAAAGAGATAAGTCAAAGATTACCATAGTCATTACAGTATTATACAGAAGATGTATATTGAGATAGAGATTCTGCCAGTGCTATGAGATGCTAATGAGCAGAATCTACAAAGGTTAAATATAAATACGCATAATTACAGCTTTCTTGTGACAAATTATTACTTTCTTTCTTACCCCCAAGACATAGATCTAAAATAACAAACTGAAATGAAGCATATTTATTCTGCAATCAGAAATCAGATGTATAAATATCATACAGCACTTGAAACACTTCCAATATACATTTCTACTGCTTGTCATCTACATTCAAGCTTTTATTCAACAAATTTTAAATAACAGCGCATTTTTATTTTTATTTTAAACAGATGCTGATATCCAATATGTATCTTTCATTTTAATAAAAGTAGAAAAATATAATACAGTGCTAAAAAGAATTAAGTATTCGAAAGTAAAGTTTAAGATAAAATATGTTGTGGCACATCTATAATGCAAAAGGATTGTGCCCTCAAAGGAGCACAGTTGAAGTATGTATTAACCATTCCTACATGGCAAATTCAGAACATACACTAACACATGTGCTAGTTTGGTATGTACTCAATGTGAGCAAACAGGGAAAACTTTTAGAGAAATATGAAGCATTAAACTTAATCTATAACTTCTACTAATAAAAGATATGTGTTCATATTCATACCAGGACTATGAGGAACATTACAAAGTTGTGATTAAAACATAAAATTTGTAAATAAAATACTTATGTATTTCCCTTGAATTTTTTTTACTATTTTAATCCAGGTAAGTTATAATAACTTGGATAATAAACTATGATAAATATTTTGAAGGAAACAAAAGGCTGATGTTCAGTGGTTGTCTCCTATTGTGAAAATTAAAATGTAAAATTATAAAAAGTTTGAGTAATGATACACTGATAACATTTTTGTGCCTACTGACTATATGAAATACAAATATATTGTAGTTGGTCATTGTCGACTTGACAATTCAATTGGGATTTGAGATTATTCATTGTCATTGTCAGTATGATTGATTTAGAGTCACTTATGATACTCACTTCTTAGTATTTCTTTGAGTATTCCTAAGAGCTTTAGCTGAGGAATGAAGATACATGCTGTGCACAGACAGAGTGAACCATGGACTCGGGTTTCTGCTGCGGCACATTATTCTTGTGAAGAGGCACACAAATATCTCTTCATCCTACATACAAAACTGAAGACTGACCTTTGGAAGAACACCTCCAGAGATTAACCTGGTGAACTGACAAGTTTTAACTGAGCTGTTGGGAGAAAAGGAGTAAATTATAGGAGCAGAAAGTACTCAGTGACAGCTACAGCAGTAAAGTTCATCTTATCGCGAGTGAGTGCATAGAAAAGCTGGACATTTGGGGTGCACTGCACAGCCAGCAGGCAGTTCAACAGGTTGGAGCATATCTGGAGGTTCAGTTGGTCTGGGTCTCTTGTAGGCTCCTTGGCTGGTCTCTGCTTTTTCTGTTCTTACCAAAGAAGTTATCTTAGCCTTTTCCTATTACCTCAATGATAGTATCTGTCTCTCACAGATGTATATAATGGCAGCCTTAGTAGATTAAAAATGTTCTCTGTTCCTTTATGTGTTTTGATCAATTGACATATGTCAAATTGTGGTGAGCCTGTTGCTGTAACCAACCATGTATTTGTACAAATGCCTATCCCTATATACAAAGTGGAAACATTGCTGAGATTAGTACTTTACATTTGGACCAGTAAAAAAAAAAAACAAAGCTTAAAATTATTTAATATTTATAGGCCTATTCTAAGTGCATTTCCTTTTATGGATTTGGATATTCAAGGAACAAGTCAACTAAAAAATTAACTTAAAATTTAATGTTTATTTGTATTTTAATAAGTAAAAGAATTGTTAGTGTTGATGCTCTGTCATTATCAGATGCCTGAGACTCAGTCATCTTTCTTTACATGGATAGAAAGTTACCAATATTTTGCATAAATTGAAAGAGGTATAAATTGAATTAACTAATTATCCTGTATTAAATTTTGAATTTAGACTTTTGTTCTTAGTTACATTTTATTCTTCTTATAATATAGAAGAATTTTATTCCAGAAACATGGCTACTCTCATAATAGATACCATTCAGAGTTCCAGGTCTGTGTGGCCAGCTGGAATACAGATACTCCGTTAGTATATATCATTAATCCATCTGGCTGGGATACAAACATGCTTTCTGTATACATGTTTAATCCCAGCAATGACATCTAGTTGGAGTGTGGAGGCAAGACAAAGTGACCAATCAGAGAAAGATTGACAGAATGAGTCAGAGATAGAATGTTCCCAACTCTCACTAGATCAGAAAAAAAAGAGAGGCTACTTAAGAATACTGCAGGTATATAGATTTTAGTATGTTTATCCTATATTTTATGTCTAATATCCACTTATAAGTGAGTATATACCATTTGTGTCTTTCTGCTTCTGGATTATTTCACTCAGGATGATCTTTTCTAGTTCCTATCATGTGCAAGAAAATTACATGATAACTTTGTTTTTAATTGCTGAGTAGTATTCCGTTGTGTAAATGTACCACAACATCTGTATCTATTTCTCACCTAAAGAAGCTAAACAAAAAGGAGGATCCTGGGGAAGATGATCAATGTTCATTCAGAAAGGCAAATGGGATAGACCTCGGAGGGAGAAAATGGGGAACAGGACAAGAGCTTACCACAGAAAGCTTCTGAGAGACTACCCAGCAGAGTATCAAAGAAGATGCTGAGACTCATAGCCAAATTTTGGGCAGAGTGCAGGAAATCTTATGAAAGAAGGGAGAGATAGAAAGTCCTGGAAGGGACAGGAGTTCTACAAGGAGAGTAACAGAACCAAGAAATCTGGGCCCAGGGGGCCTTTCTGAGACTGATATTCCAACCATGGACCATACATGAAGATAACCTAGAACCCTGTTCAGATGTAGTCCATGGCATCTCAGTGTCCAAGAGAGAAATCCCTAGTAAGGGGAACAAGAACTGTCTGTGACATGAACTCTGGGGCTGGCTTTTTGGTCACTTCCCCCTGAGGGGTGGGACAGCCTTACTAGTCCACAGAGGAAGACAATGAAGCCAGTTCTGGTGTGACCTGCTATGATACAGTCAGATGGAAGGGAAGGAGGACCTCCCCTATTAGTAGACTGGGGGAGGAACACGGGAGGAGAAGAGGGATGGGGGGTGGGATTAAGAGGGGATAAGGGAGGGGGCTATAGCTGGGATACAAAGTGAGTAAATTATAATAAATAAAAAATAAAGAAGATATGAATAAAAATAAAATAAAATTATTAATTTTTATTTTTATTTTTAAAAATGAGTAGTATAGAAAGAGTGGCTGAAAACATTCTAGACCTAGCTTAGCAGATGAAAAATGGAAGCTGAGGCCTTCAAGGTCCCGGCTTACAGAAGATTAGATTGTACAGAGGCTAGAATCTTCCAGGCCTTGGCCTTGGGATATTAGAACAAAGATAGAAATGCTCTAGATGCAGCCCAAGCCATGTATTTATACAGTTTAGATATGGCTCTCATCCTCATAGCTGAGGAAATAAACACAACATTTACACTATAGTCTTGTTTATTAAGGTTAAGTGTTCTGTCTTGTTTTTTTTTTTATTTTTATTTACTAGTATATATTTCCTAGAAGTATTTCTTTCACTGTATCCAAATGAGCCAAATAAATTAAACTTTCTTCATGAGAGAGAGATCACATATGCATGTGTGCACATCCATGACTTCTAAACCATGAGCTACTTGAAACATGTTTCATATTCTCAGATTTTGGGGGCAAATTCCTCTGCTATATGTATTTTCTTCATTTTTTTTAACTTTTATTAATTACACTTTATTCATTTTGTATCCCCCCATACAGCCCCCTCCTCCCCTCCCGTCCCCACCTTCCCCTCCCCTTTCTGCATGCATGCCCCTCCCCAAGTCCACTGATAGGGGAGGTCCTCCTCTCCTTCTTTCTGATCTTTTAAATATTAGATTTTCTTTTTTTCAGTTTAATTTTTTTTAATTTTTATTTCTTTATTAATTACACCTTATTCACTTTGTATCCCCCCATAAGCCCTTCCCTCCCCCCTCCTAATCCCACCTTCCTTCCCCCTTCTTCACATATGCCCCTCCCCAAGTCCACTAAAAGGGAAGGTCCCCCTCACCTTCCTTCTGATCCTAGTCTATCAGATCTCATCAGGAGTGGCTGCATTGTCATCTTCTGTTGCCTGCTAAGGCTGCTCATCCCTCAGGGGGAGGTGATCAAAGAGCAGGCCAATCAGTTTATGTCAGAGACAGCCCCTCTTTCCATTGCTATGGAACCCACTTGGACACTGAACTGCCATATGGAATAACAAGAAACCAAGAATTGCTAAAACAATCCTCTACAATAAAAGATCTTCCAGAGGTATCTCCATCCCTGATCTTAAGCTATACTATAGAGCAACAGTAATAAAAACTGCATGGTACTGGCATAGAAACAGAATGGCGGATCAATGGAACTGAACAGAAGACCCAGAAATAAACCCACACACTTATGGACACCTGATCTTTGACAAAGACGCCAAAACCATGCAATGGAAAAAAAGATAGCATCTTCAACAAATGGTGCTGGTCTAACTGGATATCTACATGTAGAAAAATCCAAATAGGTCCATACTTATCACCTTGCACAAAACTAAAGTTTAAGCGGATCAAAGACCTCAACATAAAACCAGACACAATAAATTGGTTAGAAGAAAAAGTGGGGAAGACCCTAGAACTCATTGGTACAGGAGAAAACTTCCTGAACAGAACACCAACAGCACAGGCTCTAAGAGCAACAATCAATAAATGGGACCTCATGAAACTGAAAAGCTTCTGTAAAGCAAAGGACGCTGTCATCAAAACAAAGCGACTGCCTACAGCTTGGGAAAGAATCTTCACTAACCCTTTATCTGACAGAGAGCTGATATCCAGTATATATAAAGAACTAAAGAAGCTGAAAAGCAACAAACCACATAATCCAATTTAAAAATGGGGAACAGAGCTAATCAGAGAATTCTCGATAGAAGAATTTTCTTAAAATAACTTTTAATTTTCAGTGTTTTATTTGAGTTAGTTATTTTGGAAGCACCTTGGATTTAAAATCGACTCAGTAGCAACAAATATCCTTAAGATCCAGAATGTATGGAGTAATGAATTAAAACATATCAAATATGTTAAATTTCATGAGTTCACAATAAATTTTTTAAATCCCCAACTATGATTTGCATATACCAGAAAATAAGTTCACTTTACAATTAGTATTAAATAAAGGAAAACATTTGTACCTACTTTGTTTTGACTCAATGAGCTGTTTCTCAGAATAATCAAATAATTGAACTTTTTTTGTGCATGTGTATGTATGTGTACATGTAGGTAAAAATGCCATGTCTGCCTGAATGTGGATCTCACAGATCATAATTACATCTCATAGTCACTCCCCACATTATTTTTAGGATTGTTTATAATTTAGGCTTTGAGAATTTCATGTGTCAATGTATTTAGGTCGCATTGTTCTCCCCCATTCTACCCTCTCTCCCATGCCCCCTCACTGCATCTCTCTTTCAGTTTCATGTCCTCTTTTTAAATAATTTTACATCACACGGAGTCCAGTTAGTATACTCATTGGTACAGCAGCATCCATTAGAGAATGGAAAATCTACAAGGAGCCACGTCCTTAAAGAAATTGACTTTTCCCTATCAGACTTCAGTTGGGTTAAGGTGATTAGTCCCTTCCAAATCCTTACTATAATGCTGACTGGATTTCTCTTGTGTAGGTCACGAACACACAACAGCTGTGGTTGCCTGCACAATTATTTTCAATTTCAATTTTCAATGGTACCTTAATAGTTGCAAGGCTTGAGATTTATGAATATTATATGTGAGCTCAAAATAAATGTTGACATTCTGCTGTTGAAGAGAATATGATGTAAATATTAATTAAATCATGTAGGTTAGTCTGAGTTCTTAGCATCTGAGCTATCTTTCTGTCCACTCTTTCCTATGTACTCTCACAACACTTTACTTTTAATTGGAATGCTTATGTGTTCTCATGTAAAACGGTTCAGTAAGAATTTTATTCCCATGTCCAGTATGTGAAGTGCTTGAAAGTTGTTATATCTTCACTTCAATAAGTTGAAAAATGTTCTGAAAGTGCTGAAAACCAATTACATTTTCTGAACCTATCAGATATCCAAGGCAGAACAAATTGACATCTTATTATGTGAACAAATACATTCCAAGTGTCTCAGCTAAGATGTAGAAACCTAAAATAGATCCAGTTGAGCCAAGTGCTGGGAGAGCATTTAAGTGGTAATTTTGAAAAATCACTGGAGGCAAAATGTGAAGTAAAAAGGGAGAGACAGATCTCCAGAAAGCCATGGCACTTTCACTGAGAAGCTTCACTGTGTGATTATCCAACAAAGATCTCTCCATTAAAATACATATTACCCATTTGAAATGAGCTCATGATACTCTTCTTAAGAAAAGAGAAAGACTTAAGCCATTTTTTGAAGCTGTATTGAGACTGGCCGCCACAACTTACAGTTCGGTTGTTTGTGGTTTTCTATAATAACCTTTCTACAAAAGGCTTTAACAGAACAAAATGTAAATAAAGGACATGTTTCTGACACTAGTGACTAGCCCTCTCGTCTTAGGTCAAAGTTATGAAACAGGACATGAGGAGGATCAGAGTAGACATCTATCATGACTCTATTATATACTTTCAAATGAGTAAATAGAAAACATTGTACTTTAGCATGCTCAATATCATGATACTATGAACTCACCTATAAAGTAGGCTGAGTAAGAGGTGCTATCTAAGCTTGTGAATTCAAGAACAACTTAAAAAAATTGTCTCCACTTAACAAAACAAAGTAAACACTATGCCTCAGATATTAAGGGACCTTATTTTGAAATTAAGCATCATATGCAAACAGAAGAACTACAGAAAATGGAGATGATTGTGTAAATAAAATATCAAATGAAACAGTAGAAATTCAAATACATTATGACAAAAATGATGGATTTCTTTGATGAACTCCTCCTCAGGAAACTATTCACAGTGACAATAAGAACCTTGAAAACATGTCAATAAAAAATTGGAAAATATATATACAAAGAAAATGAACTAAACAATCAAAAAAAACCCACCACAATTTCTTTTATTTTTTTATTTTGTTTTGGTATGGTTTTCTTACTATTTTATTTTCCTTTCTTTTACTTTTCTCATACTATTTATTTTCCTTTCTTTTTACTTTTTTTATTCTCTAGGCCATCTTTGGTGAATGTTTTTCTTAGCTGCCATAAATTTAAATTTTCTCATTTGTCAGTATTTAGTTTCTTCAAAATTCCTTATATTGCCTGGATCTTTAAATGTATTTCATCTATTTTTTTCTAGTATTTTTATCTCTTTTCTAGCTTATATTGTGTCTTTTGATGCAATTTAAACTGATTTTTTGAGGCAATTGAGAGATATGAATCCAGTTTCTTTTTTTTTAATTTTTATTTTTCTTTTTAGTTACATTTTGTTAACTCTGTGTCCGAGCTGTATCCTGCTCCCTCATTCCCTCCCCAATCCCACACTCCCTCCCTGGTCTCCTCCCTGCCCCTTTCCAAGTCCACTGATAGGGGAGGACCTCCTCCCCTTTCATTTGACCCTGTTTTATCAGGTATCTTCAGGGCTGGCTGCAAAGTCCTCCTCTGTGGCCTAACAGAGATCCTGTTAGAAATAGTCCTTGTTCCCCTTACTTTGGAAAACTACTTGGTTACTGAGCTACCACAGGCCACATCCGAGCAGAAGTTCTAGGTTATATCCATAGATGGTCCTTGGTTGAGTGTCAGTCTCAGAAAAGACCCTGTGCCCGGATATATTTGGTCCTTGTAGAGCTCCTATCTTTTCCATATCATACTAACTCCCCTTCTTTCATATGATTCCCTGCACTCTGCCGAGGGTTTGGTTATGAGTCTTAGTGTCTGCTTTGAAACACTGCTAGGTAGAGTCTTTCAGATGCCTTTTGTGGTAGACTCCTGTCATACTTTAAATGCACATCCCATTTGTCTTTCTAAATACATGTGATTATCCAATTTTATAGGGCTACATCACAAAGGAAGTTTCTTTTATTCCATGTATATATTTGGTAGATTTGTAGAAAATTAAAAAAAAAACCTTGCCTATTACCATGTGACTTTCTTACTAGATTACCCATTTTATTCATTAATTTGAAGTTATCCACAAAATCAAATCAAAAGCTAGAATAATATGCCTTAAGAATAGGAAATTCAGATTACCATACATGGTCCCTAGTTGGAGAAACAATCTCATAAAAGACCCCTGTCCCCTGATATATTTGGTCCTTGTAGAGGCACTGTCCTCGCCAGGTCATACTAACTCCCCCTTCTTTCATATAATTCCCTGAACTCTGCTGAATTTTGGTTATGAGTCTCAACATCTGTTTTGATACACTGCTAGGTAGAGTCTTTCAGAGGCCCTCTGTGGTAGGCTCCTGTCCTGTTACTTGTTTTCTCCTACTTCCAATGTTCATCCATTTGTCTTTCTAAATGAGGATTGATCATATTACCCTGGGTCTTATTTTGTGTTTATCTTCTATAGGTGTATAGATTTCAGTATGTTTACAATATCTTATAGGTCTAGTACCCACTTACAAGTGAGTATATACCGTGTGTGTCTTTCTTCTCCTGGGATATCTCCCTCAGGATGATCTTTTCTAGATCACACCATTTGCCTGCAAATTTCATCAATTCCTTGTTTTTAACTGTTTATTCCATTGTGTAATAGTACCACCATGTATGGATATAACCTAGAACTATCTTGGATGTAGCCCATGGTAGCTCAGTATCCAAGTGGGTTCCCTAGTAGGGGAACAGGGACTATTTCTGACATGAATTCAATGGCAGGCTCTTTGACCTCCTCCCTCCCCAAAGGTAGGAGCTGCCTTGGGAGGCCACAGAGGAGGACTTTGCAGCCTCCTCTGAAGATACCTGATAAGCTAGGGTCAGATGAAAGGGAAGGAGGTCCTCCCATACCAGTGGACTTGGAAAGGGGCAGGGAGAAGATGAGGGCGGGAGAGTGGATTGGGAGGGAATGCAGGTAGGGGTTATGGCTGGGATACAAAGTAAATAACCTGTGATTAATATAAAATAATAAAAATTATAAAATAAAGAATAGAAAATTCATTTTTGAGGAGGTTATGAAGAAATCAAAATCCTGTTGGTGAATGTCAAATTGAACACATTTTAGAATGCAGTTATTTTTTTCTTAAAGTATATATAGAATTAATATATATGTAATGATCCAGTAATTCACCTTCAGATACAAATGCATTCAAATTAATAGTCAATAGAAAATATAAAAATCCATAGTAATGAAAATCCAGTGAAGTTGAATATCAAGATTTGATGAATAAAATATAGTGCAAACTTTTTATTTTACAAGAAGCTATTAACCATCAATTGATGCAATATGTAAATTATGTAAACTTTGAAAATCTAATTATACTAAGTGAATAAAAACATTTAGGTCATGCAATATGCTTATTTATAGTTTATATATACATAAACACACACCATAGAGAAATCTATAAAAACCAAAACATGTTAAATATTTAATAGAATTAAGGACATCAGAACATGTCTTCTAATGACTAATATATAGGAGGAAAGATAAAAAGTATTCTAAAGTTAATAGAAGTGGAAACATTGTACATCTCAATGAATGAACTGAAATTCACTGTACTGTGAACTTTGCTTAGAAAACTAGAGTAGGTCCATTACAACTCTATTAAACATGCTTCTTCAGGTGTGGCAGATCACCTCTGTTTTTCCAAGCACTGTGAGGCTAGGAAAGAAAAATATCCATGATTTTTTAATTGAATTTTTATTTTTAATATTAATTATAGTTTATTAACTTGTATCCCAGCTGTATCCCACTCCTTCATTCCCTCCCAATCCCACCCTCCCTCCCTCATCTTCTCCCTGCCCTTTTCCAAGTACACTGATAAGGAAGGACCTCCTCCCCTTTCATCTGACCCTGTTTTATCAGGTATCTTCAGGACAGCCTGCAAAGTCCTCCTCTGTGGCCTAGCAGGGCTGTTCTTCCCTCGGGGGAAGGGTGAGATCAAATAGCCAGCCACTGTGTTCATGTCAGAAACAGTCCCTGTTCCCCTTACTAGGGTACCCACTTGGATACTGAGCTAGCATGGGGTACATCTGAGCAGGGGTTCTAGGTTATATCCATACATGGTCCTTGGTTGGAGTATCAGTCTCATAAAAACCCTGTGCCCAGATTTTGCATACAGTTTCTTCTACATGTTTCCAGAAGAGACTGTGTTACACGTTAAAAATCAGTTCAACTTGCATCAAAAGACATAATATAAGCTAGAAAAGAGATAAAAATACTAGAAAAAAATAGATGAAATACACTTAAAGATCCAGGCAATATAAGGAATTTTGAAGAAACTTAAGAACTGACAAATGAGGAAATTTAAATTTATGTCAGCTAAGAAAAACAATCACCAAACATGGCCTAGAGAATGAATAAAAGTAAAAGCAAAGCAGAAGAAAATAAAATGGTAAGAAAACCAAAATAAAACACAACAAAAATAAAATAAATTGTGTTTTTTGGATTATTTAGTTCATTTTCTTTGTATATATATATATATATATTTTTTTATAAGGTTTTATTGACATGTTTTCAAGGTTCTTCTTGTCACTGTGAATAGTTTCCTGAGGGGAAGTTAATCAAAGACATTCATCATTTTTATTTGAATTTCTACTGTTTCATTTGATATTTTATTTACACAATCATCTCCCTTTTCTGTAGTCTTTCTGTTTGCATATGATGCCTAATTTCAAAATAAGGTCCCTTAATATCTGAGGCATAGTGTTTACTTTATTTTGTTAAGGTGGAGTATAGACAGAGTTTTTAAATTGTACTAACAAACCTAACAATAAAAGCAAAAAGCAAAACCAAACCTAAAACGCTGCTATCATGACCAACAAAAGGTTCCTGAATCTAAAATTATGTCTGAAATATTATTTTTATAAACTTTTCTTCTACTATGTATTAGTTTCTTTAGATTCCATATGTTAAAGTCACAAAATAACTGGGTTGTCTTTGACTTAAATATTGAAGGACAAATAATGTCAGAGAGCATGGCTTTTTTTTTTTTACATTCCTATTTTTTTATTTAATTTTATTTTTTTCTTATCAGTTACATTTTATTAACTCTGTATCCCAGCTGTGTCCTGATCCCTCATTCCTTCCCAGTCCCTCCCTCCCTCCCCCATCTCCACCGTGCCCTTTTCCAAGACCACTGATAAGGGGGGACCTCCTCCCCATTCATCTGATCCTGTTTTATCAGGTATCTTCAGGACTGGCTGCAAAGCCCTCCTCTCTGGCCTAACAGGACTGCTCCTCCCTTGGGGGTGGGGAGGCCAAAGAGCCAGACATTGAGTTCCTGTTAGAAATAGTCCTTGTTCCCCCCACTTTGGGAAACCAATTGGTTACTGAGCTACCACAGGCTACATCTGAGCAGAGGTTCTAGGTTATATCCAGACATGGTCCTTGGTTGAATGTCAGTCTCAGAAAAGACCCTGTGCCCAGATATATTTGGTCCTTGTGGAGCTCCTATCCTTTCCCCATCAGACTAACTCCCCTTCTTTCTTATGATTCCCTGTACTCTGCCAAACGTTTGGTTATGAGTCTTTGCTTTGAAAACACTGCTAGTTAGAGTCTTTCAGATGCGCTCAGTAGACTCCTGTCATATGTTCAATGCACATCCCATCTGTCTTTCTAAACGAGGATTGATCATCTTACCCCATGTCTATTCTCTTCATTATCTTTTTTAGATGTATAGATTTCATTATCTTTATCATATCTTATAGGTCTATATAAGTGAGTATATACCGTGGTTTTCTTTTTCCTTCTGGGATATTTCACTCAGAATGATCTTTTCTAGATCCCACCATTTTGCCTGCAAATTTCATGATTTCCTCCTTTTTGATTGCTGAGTAGTATTCCATTGTGTAAAAATACCACAATTTCTGTACCCATTCCTCCGTTGATGGATATCTGGGTTATTTCCAGGTTCTGGCTATTACAAATAAAGCTGCTATAAACATGATTGAGCAAGTATCCCTTTTGTGTACTTGAGCAAACTTTGAGTATATACCTAGCAGTGGTATAGCTGGGTCTTGAGGAAGCGAGCATGGCTTTTGAATGTCATCTCAGCATGGCAATCTCAGACAAGCCTTTCTCACTGTGCCTGACTTACCACAGTACTAAGTCTACAAATTATTATTTAAATGGGATATGGTATGAGTGCTGAAATGTTACAGCTCAGATGGAAAGGTACTCCGTCAGTAGGGAGCTAAGGAATATCACAAAGTCAGACTGCACAACAAACCTCACACAAGAGATTTATTGAGAGGGAAAAACCCAGCAGATTGGCTACCTCTGAAAGCAGCAGAGAACTGAACAGAAGACAGGGTTTCTTGGGATACAGGAAGGGGGAGGCAGGGGCAGAGCTTTCCAGGGTTGAGATTTCCTGGTTTGGGAATGGTGGGATTTCAAGTGCAGAGCTTGGGCTTTTTACTCTGGTGAGTGAGTGTGTGTGGGGGGGTGGCTTATAGGGCAGTTAAAGTGTTCTGTGGGTAGAATTGGAATTTGGTGGTCCTCAGGGAAGGGTCCTGTTCAACTGTACTTTAGAGGCTTACAACTGCGTAGTCCTTTTGAACAGCATAACTTTTTTGGTTCACTCCTGTGTCCATTTTTTAACCCAAACACTGAGATTCTTCTATTGCTAATTTATTGTATTTCTGTTTTCAAATAGTGTCAGTACTCTCATATCAACAGGTTAGATTTATTACAATAAAATAAGGAATACTGAGCTTTACATAATGACATTTATTATTAATTGCTTGTCTATTATATTTGCCTTGCTATGGTAAAGTGCTGTAGATCTCTCCTGTTCACACTGAGAGTCATAGTCTTAACACTGTAAAAATGCATAGCATAAGAGTTAAGCATAACAAATTTATGAAAACAAACCAGGGGAGGTTACTCAGTATACTTACTAGATAAAACAATTGCCTTGCATGTTTGAGGACCAGAGTTTTGATCTATAGAACACACTTCAGCGTCGGGTAGGTATGGCAACCTGCCTGTCATTTCAGTGTTCAGATGGAAAGATGGGGATTAGTCCCCACAAGCCCCCCTTATCCTAACCAAGAATGAGGCATGGCCTGCATCTAGGCCCCGTACACATATATACCCAATGGACAACTTGGTCTTCTTGTGGGTTTCCTAGTAAGAGAAGCAGAGTCTGTTTCTAACATGAACTCCTTTGCATGCTTTTAGATCACTTCCCTCTTGTGGGGCTTCCTTTCCAGACCACTTTGCATGAAGATTTCCTTAGTCCTGAGGTAACTTGAAATGCTAGCGTGGGTTAATGGTGTGTGTGTATGTGGAAGGCTTTCCTGGGGACTGTGGAGAGGAAAGGGGAAAAGAGGCAGGGAGGATGGGACATGGAGAGAGGGGCATGGGGACTATGATTGGGATGTAAAGTGATCAACTGAATAAATAAAGTTAAATGAAAAAAAAGCAAGAAGCAAGCAAGCAAGAAAACAAGAAGCAAAAAAGAAAAAAAAGAATGATAGAAAGAAAGAAAGAAAGAAAGAAAGAAAGAAAAGAAAGAAAGAAAGGAAAGAAAGAAAGAAAGAAAGAAAGAAAGAAAGAAAGAAAGAAAGAAAGAAAGAAAGAAAGGGGAAGAAAGAAAGGGGGAGAAAGAAAAAGAAAAAACAGGGATTCATTGGTTCAAAATAGTTAGCTACACTATCCCATATCAATGAACCAATGAACTCTGAGCCACACACATACACACTCCCCTGCATACTAGCACCCACTTATTTAATCAGATATTAATATGATGATAACTTTCAGAAGTGAGCAACCAGAAAGTCAAGTGAAACTTGGAAGTTTCTATTTTTTGTTTTTTCTTAAAGAATGTCAATGTAAACACATAATTTGACAGAAAGTAATGAATAAAAGAAAAGGGAAGGTCTTGGAAGATCTGCCTATTCAGAATTTCCCTGGCATTCTGTGTGCTTCCTTCACTCTTTATATAGTAGGACTTCTATAGAATGAAGGCTCTGTTATCTAGAAAGCTATTTTTACCACCATGCTCATTAGCTGGGACAGCATTTTGTAATTTAAAGTCAGATCTGTGTGATACTAATACTTACTGAATCATTTTGGAAAAGCAGATTTCCAATGTCTCATAATTTTTACTCTATTTTCTTTTTCTATAGGTATATATGTGGATTTCACAGGTTTTTGTACATTTAATTTATTTAGTTCAATATTCTTTACTCTCACTGCAACTTTTTTTTACTATATTCATGTAACACATGTGTAAGATTATTATTGATACAAAATAATCCCTTCTATATTTGTTTTAGATAAATTTCTTTGTTATTTTATTAACATGTTTTTATTTTGATCTTTGCCCAGCAATCACAGATCTAAAATCAGTAACTTTTTTTTTTCAGACAGGGTTTCTCTGTGTAACCCTGGCTGTCCTGGACTCACATTTTAACCAGGCTGGCCTCCAACTCACAGAGATCCACCTGCCTCTCTGCCTCTGCCTCTGCCTCTGCCTCTGCCTCTGCCTCTGCCTCTGCCTCTGCCTCTGCCTCTGCCTCTGCCTCTGCCTCTGCCTCTGCCTCTGCCTCTGCCTCTGCCTCTGCCTCTGCCTCTGCCTCTGCCTCTGCCTCTGCCTCTGCCTCTGCCTCTGCCTCTGCCTCTGCCTCTGCCTCTGCCTCTGCCTTCCTGAGTGCTTTAAAATCAGTAACTTTATTGCCTTTCTTTTTTTTGCAGTTTATTTTATTTTATTAATTACACTTTATTTGCTTTGTCTTTTTTTATTTATTTCACTTTATTGCCTCTATTAATATTTTCACTGATAATCCATATTATATTTTTATGGTTTTACTTCTTTTGCAGTACACTCATAAGTATCTGAAGTCTTACTTCGAGTAATAATATACCAGTATCAGGGAATTATAAATGCCATAAACCAAAGTCTGATTTGGTTTCCACTTTGGTTTCCACATTGTTCTAATTCATTTCATTGATTAATAAGGTTGATTTACTCAATACATTATAATGTCATTATTATCATTAACCTTTAATCTATTAAATTAATCATGAATAAGTACAACAAATAATTTTGCAATTATTTCTTTCTTCTGTATTTAAAAATAGTTTTATTTGAGTGTATGTATGCATGAATATGTGCATGTGTGAGAGTATTCAAGGATGCCGGAAGAGGTCATCAGATCCCTTCATCTAGAGTTACACATGATTGTGAGCCACCTAGAGCATATGTCAGGTTTCCTTCCAAGAGCAGCAAGCCCATTTCTGCTGAGCCAGTTCTCAGCTCACATGCCTCTCTTTAAAAGTGAACATTGTACAGCAGGGATACAGAGTTAACAAACTGTAACTAATATTAAAAAATAAAATAAAATAAATAAAAAATGAACATTTTCTTTTTTTAATTCTTTATTAATTACACTTTATTCACTTTGTATCCCCCTGTGGTTCCCTCCTTCCTCCCATCCCAATCCCTCCCTCCACCCTGTGCATGCATGCCCCTCCTCAAGTCCACTGATAGGGGAGGTCTTCTTTTCCATCCTTCTGATCCTAGTCAATTAGGTCTCATCAGGAGTGGCTGCATTGTCTTCTTCTGTGGCCTGGTAATGCTGCTTCCTCCTCAGGGGGAGGTGATTAAAGAGCAGGCCAATCAGTTCAGGTCAGAGACAGTCTCTGTTCCTATTACAATGGAACCCACTTGGATACTGAACTGCCATGGGCTACATCTGTGCAGGGGTCTTAGGTTATCTCCATGCATAGTCCTTGGTTGGAGTATCAGTCTCAGGAAAGACCCCTGTGCTCAGATTTTTTGGTTCTGTTGCTCTCCTTGTGGAGTTCCTGTCCTCTCCAGATCTTACTGTTTCCCACTTCTTTCCTAAGATTCCCTGCACTCTGCCCAAAGGTTGCCCATAAGTCTCAGCATCTGCATTGATAGTCTGCAGGGCAGAGCCCTTCAGAGGTCTTCTGTGTCAGGCTCCTGACTTGTTCCCTCTTTTCTCCTTCCTCTGATGTCCATCCTCTTTGCCTTTCTGGACAGGAATTAAGCATTTAAGCAAGAGTTCTCCCTCTTGGTTAGTTTCTTTAGGTGTACAGATTTTAGTAGGTTTATCCTGTATTAGTGATTGTGTTTCCCAGGTCAGAGGATCATTTTCTTTTTTTTTTTTTCTCTCCAAGAGGATGGAACACTGTTCTCTACTGTGTGATTTGGAGTTCATGTAAAAGACTTGAGCTAACCTCCAATTACTAGAACAGTAATGAGTTTTTTATTATTATAATTATAAAAAGAGGTACTATATTTCCTTAGATGGCCATTTTTAAATGTATAAGATAATATCACATTAAAGAGGAGTGTTTGTATAAATGTTTCTATATGGACAGGCTTGACTCCCTGCCATAAATTTGTACCTCCCTTCCTATACTGCACTACTGCACTTTTTTATACAGACTAAAGTTCTGACTCATACAGCTTGAATGATCAAATAGGTTCTTCTTAAATCTTTATATGACAGAACTATTGTCAAAAAATTGTTCAAGTTTCAGCTGTCCTGGAATCTTTATTTCTTACACACGCACACACACACACACACACACACACACACACACACACACACAGCATTGTTGAGCCCAGAATGCTAAGTTAATAATCATTTTAGAAAATTAAGTATTTTACTCCACTCCATTTTAATGGATTAAATTAAGTTCTTTACTCCATTTTCTGCTTTCATGCTTTCTGAAGAGATGTTTAGCATTAATTCTCTCATTGATTATCTCTTTTTCTTTTTAGTCTTCTCTTTTTTTTAAAGAAACATTTAGTTTACTTTATGTTTATGACTGTTTTGCCTGAATGTATGTATGTGTACCACATGTGTGCAATGGCTATAAAAGTTAGGAGGTTGGCTTCAAATCCCTTGAAATTGTAGTCACAGATGATCCTGACTGACAATGTTAGTGCTGGGAACCTAACTCAAATCCTCTTAAAGAGCAACTAGTTCATTCAGAGCAAACTCTCCAGGCATTTCTATCTTCTTTCTACACTGTTGTTTTATTATTATTGAGAAACCATGGATTGAATGTGACATACTTTGTGTATTTACCTTGACTTTTCAATAAAAAGCTAAAATGTTATGCTCAGGCTGCGAAGCTAAGCACTGCACTCAGGGTCAGCCGCTTTCGACCCAGAGAAGAGCATGTCTGATTGCATGCAGGTTGATGCCCCAGGTCCCGCCTCTGAGAAAAAGGTATCAGATGGGTCTGATGCTCTTTGGGTGGATGACACCTAAATGAACATCGGTACAAAGTCCCAATTTATTTCTAATATCAGAGATCAGACCTCTACTCTTGCCTGATGCGTCTAAAACAAAAAGGGGGAACTGTAGAGAGCTGCGGAATGCTATGCCTTAAAGATGGAGCTGGTTTCCGCCTTCCACCTTCCCGATGGTGAGTGTTCTCTGTCAGGAACAATTCCACATTTGGCTAAGGCTGAGGATCTGGCTTGCTTCCATGTATGTGGACCTATCTGCATTGCCCACGTGGCATGCCTGGGTTGGCTACCCAGAGGCTATTTAAGCTGTGGGCTGGCTTTCCCCAGGGTCAGATGATTGTTCAAGGTTCCTGAATAAACTGCATTGAAAAAAAAAAAAAATACCAAACCTTCAAACTCACTGTTGTCAAAATAAGAAACATTCAAGAATTTATAAGTACCCTAAGTTTTCCAGATAATTTGATTGTGTCTTTTGCTTAATTTTTACAAATCTATTTCAGCATATACTACTGTATTTACATGCACAAAATGTTTAAATAAATGTTAAAATCATTGGTTAGTTAAAAAAAAAGACTTTTCAAGATTCTCATTAGTTTTCTATCTATCATTAATTTAAGAAAACACTTGTTATTGCTTACGTATTTCCTCTATTCATTCCATATGTTTCTCTTAGTCACGGTGCACATATATTATGCTTTTGTCATTGTTAGCATCAATGAATTATATACACTCTGTGCATTTCCATCACTATTACTCTGTTTCTATTGTGAGATTTTTCTGTTGATAGTTACTTCAGATCAGCTATTCATTCTGTCTCTGTGCCTTCACCACTCATGTTTCAAGAGTCACTCTTCATTTCTACTCTGGCATGTTTTTTCTTAGTATTTACTCTTTAAGCTTACTTACAGTTTCCACCTTAGGTTTTATTAGGAATTTGTTCTTAAATGTTACACTATGTTTCTTCAGAGAGTGTGAAATTGTAAATTATTAACTTTCATATTTCAATAATAGGGTTGTTACTCTGTCTTTTCAAAATGCATACGTTATTTTTTACCATAACTTGTAGTGTCCTTATAAATTTTGTTTTGTTTTTAAATAACAGAAAAGGTTATTGATCTTCATTAGATACATGTATGTCAATTTACTGTATTCTTTATTTTTCCTTTCTACCGATAACTTTCATCTTTTCTATGGCAATCTCTTGGTGATGCCAAAGAGGCTTCTCCTTCTGGTTTCATATTGCCTGTTTACTTACTTCAACCATTTGTGCTCCTTAAAGATCTTTTCCTCACAGTACGTTTTCTGTTCTGATGACTAATACATGCACACACACACATGCTTACCACACACACCCACACACCTTTTATATGAAAGTATATAGTATTTGTTTTTCACAATCTGGATTATTTCACTTAACATAATTCAATAATTTTCCAAAAAAAGTCAAAGTATAATTTTCTCTTATGAATTAACAAAAATCCCAATGTATTGAAACACCATGTCTCCAGTATCCATTCATCTGTCGATTTACATGAAAGCTGTCTCAGTTTCCTAGTCAAGGAGAATAGTATAGCAATAAACATGACTATGCGCTTACATATATAGCTCTATGCTATATCAAAGTCTTATCAATTTTGACATAAAAATGGTATAAGCATTTCAGATGAACATAAAAATCCAGTAAAATGGGCGCTCAGCACGAGGCTTTGTATTCATCTTGAAAGGGACCATTGTCTGTTCACTATGTCATAGCCAAGAGTATCAGATGCTTACCACTGCACAGGACTCCACATTTTCTTTCCCTTGCTATATAAAACCACTAAGATGTGACAATATATAGTGGAAAAGAAGAGCTTTTTTTTTTTCATATATAAGTGATTAAAATTTTTTTTTTAGTAAATAGTTATGATGTGCTGTGACTGTATAATTGTTTAATTCTTTTTTCCTTCTTTTTATATTTTTTCTTTATCATTACTATTTATTATAATTTATTCACATTGTATCCTGTCTGTAGTCCCTTCCTTATCCCCTCCTGATCCCACTCTCCCTTCCTCTTCTCCCCCTCCCTATGTCCCTTTCTTAGTCTACTGATAAAGGAGGTCCTCCTCCCTTAATATCTGACCCTAGCCTATCAGTTCTAAGGACTGCCTGGATCCTCTTTCTCTGTGGCCTAGTTAGGCCACCTCACCAGGGGGAGTGATCAAAGAGCTGGGCACTGAGTTCATGTCAGAGACACCTTCTGCTCTCCCTACTAGGGAACCCACATGGAGACTGAACATCCCATGGGCTACATCTGAGCAATGGGTATTGGTTCTCTCCATGCATGGTCCTTGGTTGATTCATCAGCCTCTGCACTATCCACTGAGCCTAGATTTTTGCCTCTGTTGTTCTCCTTGTAGAGCTCCTGTCCCTATTCATCAATTAAAAACAAGGAAGTCATGAAATTTGCAGGCAAATGAATGGAACTAGAAAAGGTCATCCCAAGTGAGGTAACCCAGAAGCAGAAAGAATCACATGGCATAAGCTCACTTAAACATGGATATTAGCCATATAATACAAGATAAACATACTAAAATCTATAGCCCTAAAGAAGCTAAACAAGGAAGATCCTAAGGAAGAGGCTTAAACCTCTTTCAGAAGGGCAAACAGTATAGACATCTGAAGCTGGAGAAGACAGGGAACAGGAGAGGAGCCTACTACACAGGGCCTCTGAAAAACTCTACCCATCAGGGTATCAAAGCAGATGCTGAGATTCATAGCCAAACTTTGGGGAGAGTACAGGGAATCATATGGAAGAAGGGGGAGATAGAAAGACCCAGATGGGACAGGAGCTTCTTATTTTTTATTTTTATTTTTTTACAATTTATTCTCTTTGTATCCCAGTTGTAGGTCCCTCATCTACTCCTGGTCCTACCCACCCCCTGTCTTCCCCTACTCCTTTCCCCTAGTCCACTGATATGGGAAGTCCTCCTCCCTGACTGTCTGACCCTAGCCTATCAGGTCCCATCAGGCCTGCCTGGATGCTCTTCCTCTGTGGATTGGGTAGGTTGCCCCACCAGGGAGACGAGATGAAGGGGTTATGTTATAAATGCTGTCCTGATAGTCAGTTCATGCTAAGGCATGGTTCTCATCTAGTAGGTCACAACCCCTTTGGTCACTGAACAAGCCTTTCACAGTGGTTAACTAAGACCATAGGAAAACACAGATAGTCACACTATCATATAACAGTAGCAAAATTACAACTATAAAGTAGTAAAAAAATAATTTTAGGGTCGGGGGTCTACCGAGTTCATGTCTCTTCTCCCCTTATTAGGCTGAACTGTCATTTGGCTACATCTGAGCAGGGGGTCTAGGTCCTCTATGCATGATCTTTGGCTGATGAATTAGTCTCTGCAGTCCTTCTGCGCCCCACCATTTTTGGCTTTGGTGGTCTCCTTGTGGGGATCCTGTTCCCTCTGGGTCCTTTTACATCGGTTTTCTTCTGTAGAACTCCAGAGTTAGGCTGTGAGTCTCTGTATCTATTTTGATCTCCTCCTGGGTAGTCTTTTAAAGGACATCTGTAGTAAGCTCCATTCTGTTTCCGCTCTTCTGCCACTTCCATTGTCTAGTCTGTTTTTCCTTCAGAATGAGAACTAAGCAACATTCCTAGGGTCTTCTTAGTTGTTTAGCTTCTTTAGGTTTGTAGTTTTTAGTATGTTTGTCCTATATTATTTGGCTAATATCTACTTATAAGTGAGTATATACCATGCCTGTTTCTGTTTCTGGGTGGTTTTCTCACTCACAATAGTCTTAAGTCTTCAGTGTGGTTCTTCCACTTTCAAGTGGAAGACTGAGCAGTCAGGAAGTCTGATAGGAAACAAGACTAATGTTTAGGTATATGGCCTGGTACTGTTTTGAATGAAAATGGTTCCACAAGGAAGAAACTGTTAGGAGGCCTTGTTGCAGTAGGGGTGGCCTTCTTGGAGGAAGTGTGTCCTTGGGGGTGAGCTATGAGGTTAGAAATGCTCAAGCCAGATCCAGTGTCTCTCTCTCTCTGCCTGCTGCCTGTCAGTCCAAATGCAGAGGTCTTAGCTACCTCTCCAGCAGCATTTCTGTCTGCATGCCCCAATTAAATGTTTTACTTTATGAGAGTTGCACTGGTGATTGTGTCTCTTCACAGCAACAGAAAATCTAAGACAAGTGGTATAGCTAGATCTTGAGATAGTCCCAATTCCCACTTTTCTGAGGCACTGCCATTCTGACTTCCATGGTGACTATAGTTTGCAGTCCCACCAGCAATCAGTGAGTGGCCCTTTATTCTGCATCTTAGCCAGTATGAGCTGCTTTGTTGCTTTTGTTATCCCAAGGGGTGTAAGATGAACTAGAGAAGTACTTTATTCGCATTTCCCTGGTAACTAAGCATTTTAATTACTTAACTCTTAACCATGACACAGAACCTAGAGACTTTTCTTCTGATTATCACTGTTATCCTACTAGGATTTTGTTACTGTTTAGTTTGTTACTTTGGTACAAGGCTTCAACAAAAACAAAATTTATGATAGAAAGGGTTTTCTAAGTTTACAACTCGAGGTCACAGTTCATCACTTAGGCAAAGCAAGTCTTGAATTCAGGGCCTGATATTTTAGGTAGGCCTGAGTGCTACTCCCAAAGCTTTACCTTTAAACACTGAGCTCAGAGCCAAGTAACTACACTAGAAACTATAGAGAAAACTGCTTGGCTTCTCATATAGGCTCATGGTAAGTTATCTTTTATTCACAGAGTAGAACTTCCCCCAGTGAATGGAGCCACATAGAGTGATCTGGCTCTTCTATAAGACAGCACTTTCTTACACACACACACACACAAACTCAAAGGCACAATTGTAATATCATGAAAGTTATTCATTAAAATCATCTGTCTATTAACTTCTGGTTGCTTCCTTAAGGTAGAATGCATGGTTGGAGAAAATGATTCATGTGAGTGTAAAGGAAAATTACTTGACAGATTGTAAGTTTTATATACAACAGAGGAGACCAAAATTTAATTAGAAATGAAATGTCTGTATTCTAGGACTGCAGTCAAGTAAAATATGAATTCAGGGCGACAGATGGTTGTCTAAAATAGTGCATGTTTTGGATTCTTTGGTAGCAGCAAAGTAGACTTAAATCAACATGTTGAAAGGATCATTTTAATCAGGGCAACTACCAGTTGTTACATCAATGCTGATTAAAATTTAGTGAAACAAAACAAATTTTCAAATACCAGCCCTCCGCTGAGATAAAGCATGCAGCTAATTTCCCCTTCTCTTGGTTAAAGTTTTGTCTATCTCATGCAAATGTACTTGATAGATTATAAAAACAGGAAATAAAAGTCAAAGTAGCTCAATATAACAAAGAAGTAATAACTGATGGATAATAGAAATGTAATTTAATTTGTGATGCAAGTCAGAATTCTTATAGGTCATCAAAAATATGTTCTTGACCAGGGACATGCTTTGCAGGTGGAAGAATGTTTGCAAAGCAGAAACAAGCTTTAAATTGGACACCCGACATCTCAAAGACAAGGTACTGTGGTAAGCACTTACAGTCTTGGCACTTACATAGAAGAAACAGGATCAGTGATTCAAGGGCAGCCTTGATGACTGCTGCAGTTCAAAAGCTCACTGGGCCACATGATACCCTGTCCTAAGCCCATTCAGCTTCTCATTCAAGATATGTGATTAACAGTATAGACAGAAAGATGGGCGTAGTGGTGCACGCCTTTAATGCCAGCACTCAGGGAGGCAGAGGTACACAGGTCACCATGAGCTTGAAGCCTGCTCGGTCTACAGAGTAGTCCAAGACAGCCAAGGAAACACAGAGAAACCCTTTTTTGAAAAACAAACAAACAAACAAAAAAAAGTAGAGCCAGGAGTGATAGAGAGATTAATTTTATGTCACTCTGAAAATATATAAAATTATTATATAATTTGTCATACAATGTATTACATAGTATGTCACCTTATATATAAATTTTACATTACATAATTATATATTATATAATTATTATTATATAATATAATTATTATTATATGATATATAAAATAAGAAATATATAATTATTTTACTTTTCCTAATTAGTACAACACTAAGTAATAACAGCAGCTTTAATTATAATCATGAGCTTGTCCTTGAAATATCCACCTAGAAATTATTATGACTAAATAACTGTTAAGATTATTTTAGATTATAATATTCCCCAACTCTGTCACTTACTGCCCAAGGAATAGGAAAACTTGTTCACCCCTTTTGTCATTCCTTCATCCAAGTCTACGTAAAACATAACTTAAAGGTATGGTTGAATAATGCTTGTTTTTGAACCTATAATTATTATGATGGTATTATCTAACCCTCTATTATAATCAATGAAATACACAAACACCTAATAGGTTTTATACTAGCCTTATTTCACCTGGGGCAAGGCCGGTATTATCTCCCAAGCTATCTTTTCATCACAAGCCCCCATGCCATGTTCTCTGCTCTAATAACTTTTATCTGGGCTACTTTCCATCCATAATCCCAAAATATTGAGAATCTGGGCTGATTTCCTCTGTCCTCGCCAATCTGGCTGTGGGTTCCTCTACAGGCTAACCCATCAGTCTCTGCTTCCTTTTTATTCCATACCTGTCTCTCTCCCCTGATCCTTCTGCCCCCAAAACACTCGGCCCTTCCTTCTGCTCTGCCCAGGTGTAGGGTTTTATTGGTCAAACAGGGAGGCAAGGTTACAGAGCAATTCTTGGGATATGTGATAGTTTGCTCATAAACAATACAAATCTCAGGGAGGTGGTGCAAATCATTTAAAAATGCAAAGCATCAGCCCATACTATAGCAAATGGTTACATGAGAAACAAACACTGCAGAGATAATTCAGGAGGAATAAAACATACCTGATATGCTCTCTCTCTTTACACATATTTAATTTATTAATTTATCAATAAATTAATTTATTGATTCAATTGGGAAAGACTGAAAACAATAAACTGTACTGTAGCCAAAAGGAAAAAAGAAAACTTAGAAACTGACAATTTTTAACTATATGTTGAATCAAAATATATAGGAAAGATAAAGGAAGTTGAAATGGAATAAAATCATAGGCATATACATCTATTCATAAGGCTTGGCTGTTTCATTAATTCTTTTAGTTATTCCTTAATTTACTTTAACTTTGCTGTCAATGCTTGAAAGTCTTCATCTTTCTGAAGTATTGAAGATTTAGATATATATCACAACATATTTGAAAATTTATGAGACCAAGTCATCATTTTTAATCAAAAGAATTAACTTTGGAGAAAAGCAAATATATTACATGTTACAATAAGGTTGGAAATTTAAAATATAGATAAAAGGCTTGGTAATTTTTGTTTGTATTTTATTTTATTTGAATTGAAAATGATACTTATTTTCTGGAACCTTTTTTTTTCTTTATATAATGTTGAATAAATCTAAATAGGAAAATCAAGAATCACTGACTATAAACCAATTGTTGTTCACATTGTAGAAACTGAAGTGGAAAAATGATCAACCAATTAACTGATTATCCGTTTATCAATCAACAGCTTTTTTCTCTTTTTGATATCTTTGAACATAAAATAAAGCACTCCTTCCATCCACCTGGAGATTGCATAGACCCCTGTTCAGAGGTAGCTCATGGAAGCTCAGTTTCCACTTGGGTTTCCTAGTAGCAGGAACAAGGGCTGCTTCTGCATGAACTCAGTGGTAGGCTTTCTGCTCACCTCCCCCTGGTAGTTGCAGCTTTGCCAGGCCACAGGGGAAGACAATGTCGCTAGTCCTGATGAGACCTGATAGGGCAGGGTCAGGGTGACAATATAACTACTAGAAGTGATTTAATGGTAGATGCACATTTCATATATATAGAACAGTTTGGGCAACATAGTATTAATAGTTCTCTCAATGACCAGAACTGAAAGATTTACTATCTTCTATGTCCTTTTATTAAGCTGCAACCAATCCTGATGAGACCTGATAGGCTAGGGTCAAAAAGAAGGAGAGGAGGACCTCCCTATCAGTGGACTAGGGGAGGGGCACAGGGGAAAAGAGGGAGGGTGGGATTGGAAGGAGACAAGGATGGGGGCCACAACCAGGATATAAATTGAATAAATTGTAATATATAATAATAATAATAATAATAATAGTAAAAAGAAAAAAAGAAAGAAAACCTCTCAGAGAAGTGCCTAGCAACTTGAGGTATAACTGATTCTATTTGCAGCCAATGTGACAAAATTAACCACCACAGGTATGAATTAAATTTCACTGAAAGAGAAACTGTAAAAATTTGATAAAGTGGATTATGTTTTGTGTATCAAGCATAGAATAGGTATATGGTACAATAACTAAGAAGTAAGGATCCAGATTCCTTAATATAATCAAACCCTGTGTAGTTTAAATTATCACTAATTATTTTTATTGTCTTCTATTATTTTTGTTTCTTTGATCTTTCTTCACCACTACTTTTAACCACTATGAGTATGAGAAGCTGAGATAGAGGGTTTGCAAAGACAAGGCCATCTTGTACTGTGAAAATAAAACTTTATTTCAAAAAATAAATGTTAAAAAGGACTACCTAAATTGCCACTCCTTAGTTTTTAGCATACATCTTTACTTTTAGATTTATATACCAGTCATCTTCATGATCACACTCATCTTTAAAACCTGTTCAATCACCGAGAACAAACTACAAAATGAGTTTTCCCAGGATACAGAACTTACATATCAATCTAGTTTTTATTCTTTTATTGAGTGTTATTAAAACATATTGTCTACTTTCATCACTTACCTTTATTATTTGCAAAAGTTAAATATAACTAAAGTTAAGCTTAACTTCTGCACATGTATATCAGACATGCTATAATATTATGAAACATCATTGGGAGAGAACAAGAAATAGGAATTATTGAGAAAGTAAAAACTAGAGAAGTATGTTTTGTTTTTCTCCTTTTTGATAAATTATATCAGATCTCAATCCTCTTTTCACGTTAAGGAAATGTGACTGAAATCTGAAACTAACATTTTCAACAGAATTTCTTCAAGTTAGTAATGGAAACAAATACTTTGATGTGGTGACCACGATCATCTAGTCTGTGACCACTTCAAAACTTCCTTGTAACTAAGACTTCTTCTTCTTCTTCTTCTTCTTCTTCTTCTTCTTCTTCTTCTTCTTCTTCTTCTTCTTCTTCTTCTTCTTCTCCTTCTCCTCCTCCTCCTCCTCCTCCTCCTCCTCCTCCTCCTCCTCCTTCTTCTTCTTCTTCTTCTTCTCAATAATTTATTGGCTTTGTATCCCAGTTGTAGCTCCCTCCTTTATCTCCTCCTGGCTCTACCCTCCCTCCTTCTTCCTCCCCTCTCCCCCTTTCCTAGTTCAATGGTAAAGGAGGTCCTCCTTTCCTACTGTCTGACCCTCAAGACCACCTGGATCCAAGACTTAATGTATAATTTGTTCTTGCTTGACAGAAGGGGAGAAATGACACATCCAATATCTCGGCTACAACATTGAGAGAAAGCTTTTCTTCATTTATGCCTATGACGATATTTGGGGGGAAAATTAGAGTAGGCCTGGTTTGGTTATAAAGACACACTAAATTTAAATAAGTAAATAAATAAATATAGATAGATAGATAGATAGATAGATAGATAGATAGATAGATAACCCTAAAGGATTCTATGCTTTTATAACCTCTATTACCTAGAATGTCTTATTTCAAATGAGTCATCACTTAACACTTCTAAACTTAATAACATGAATCTTAAAACACTTATGATTCATTCTGTATTGAAATAAAAGCCAAAGCACCATACTTTACATTAAAAAAATTGCAAGAATGCCATATTTAGGTCTATTAGACATAATTTTATTATATGCTCATGCTGAGTATATTTAACATATTTATTTGATGTAAAATATCACTGAATATATAAGATATTCAGTGGGATAAGACTTAATAACTAGTTATCCTAAAACACTTCAAATAAGGTGAAATTTAAGTATAACTATTTATAGATACAGAAATAGAGTCTGTAACTTTATAATTTGGCCAGTACCCAAGTTGATGATAAAGATTAAGCCTCCCTGTGACTAGTAGATAGACAGGCCAATGGTTGACAGCACTGGCTGCTCTTCCACGGGATTTGGATCTAGTTTCTAGGGTCCAGATGGCAGAAAATAATTTGTAATAATAGTTCCAAAAGATCTGACATCTTCATCTGGCCTCTCCAGGCACTGTATTCCCAAAATATAGAGACATATAAATTACATTAAAATATTTTTAGGGGTAACCATCCTATTTGCTTTACAGGGTTTATCTGTGTGTCCCTGACTGTCCTGGATTCACTTAGGAGAGCAGGCCGGCTTAAAACTCACAGAGATCCACCTCTCTCCTGCTTGTGGATCTCTTTGAAGGATCTACAGTAAGATAATGTTTATGTAGGAAAATTATCAGCAATGTCATATATACCTTATTGAAAATGTGTTCTTTCAGTTGAAAGATTGTTCTCCATTTATTAAGTATAAAAATACTTGATTTGAATTCCTAACTGATAAAACCTTTTTAGAATTATCATCAAAATTTCATATATATATAATGTATCTCAATCATAACACTATCTTATATATCACCAATTCTACCTCCCAATATATCTCCTTTTCAAGACTATAAGTTAGTTTTAGCTTCCATAAACCACTGAATCCTTCTAATGAAACTATAATTTAATTACTATTTTCCATACATTTTGTCATAGTACAATCTAGGTCAACATTTATATAGATAAGTAATAGATTCTGGAATAATATAAATAGACATTAATATAAATAGACATGGACATTATGATCTAAGTAGAGATAATTTACAGACATCTAGCTGTAATGAGTTAAGTATTTAAATTTAAATTTTAATGAAAAATCTTATATTTATGTATTTCTATTATACATGTTTATATATAATAACTACTATAATTTTTCTTGGAATGTATGTTATAGAATACCAAAACTGGATTGATATATACCACACCAAAATCAAACAAATGCTAAACAATAAAATGTCATAATTTTGAAATTGAGAATATTATTCTGAAAGTTAATATTTCTACGAGTTTAATGTTAGATACATCTAATTTTCTGCACAAATTTCAAAAGAGAGAAATTGCAATGCTTTTTCCACAGGACTCTTAAAAATCACCTATACATACAAACTATGTTTCATAGGTCTTCTATGAAAGGTACATGTCTTTTAGCACTTAATTGTAGTGATATGAAATGAACCTATATAAACAGAGTTAAAATAATAATTTATTTGAAATTCATATTACCAAGGTAGACATTATGGTAGCAGTGTTACAAAAAAAAAAATTCCCATTTGCAAATTATTCAGGAAAGACTGTAGATTATATTGTCTCCATTGATGATGTAAGTAACAAGGACAATAAGGTTCAAATTCTGATGGAGACTGTCATAATAAAAGAAATAAAATAGTTTAAATATAGATAAGCGATTATGGAAATAGAAATGTAAAAGGCAGCATAATGAAGTACAGTACCTAAAACTCAAAACCTTTGGTTTGGAAAGTATTTCATGATGGGTACCTAAGAAACTGGAAGCATTTCAGATAAAGCAGGTGTGAAATAGGTTCTCTTATGGAGATTTGGAAGCACAGAATTTCAGTCAAATTTAGGAATACTCAGAAGACTATTTGGAATTAGTAGCTATTTGTGTCATGACTATGAGACAGGTGATAATAAGCTGTTAAGGATCACATATGTCTGATTTCAGGCCACAGTAATGCCTTCCATTCTGGTTTATGTAAATAAAAGAGGTACTAGATAAAAACACTCTTAGGACCAATGAAAGGATGACACCCACAACATATTTTATATGATGGAGGCTTATTGGATGGAGATGAAGAGAGAGAGGAAGTGAGAAAGCAAGACATGATAGGGGAAGGGAGGGGACACCCCAACAGAAAAAGGGTTGAGAGCAGAAGAGAGTAAGAGAGTGAGAAAGAGGGTAAGACAGAGACAAAGTGACAGGTTGATTCTTTTAACAAACAACTTAACCACGCCTGCTAGGTGTGGCTACCTGGTCGATGACACATGATGACATCATAGGTTGCTAGGCAACCCAGAAGCAAGCTGCCTAAAGACTAACATTTCTCCCCTTTTCTATAATTAAAAAATGAGGAGTTTGGGCTGCTTCTCATGTAAGACAAGTTAAAGTATATAAATGTAGGTTCATTGGAAGCGGCTCTTGGTTGCTATGCAAGGGAGTAAGAGAGAGAGAGAGAAATAATAGCAGCAAAATGCCCAGATTACATGGTCAAGAGGAAAAGGGGAAGCCCTTGCCCTGGAAAGTTCAGGGTAGAGGGTTGCCAGTAGAGAATTGCCAGCCACGCAAGGCAGCAGACAGGGACTGAGGAATGCTGGGAGAACCTGGAGGCACTTGTCCTGGGCCTGAAGCACACCATCACAGCCTTTGTTATTAATAAGTGAATAACAGGCATAGATTCACTTCTGGCTACTTCCTGCTGACACTGGGGGTGCTGTAGTGAGGTCAAAAGGCTGAAATGCTGGCCTAGTACAGAAAGAACAGGCTGTTTTAATGCTGTCCAGGGTCTATGAGAACATCCATGGCTGGGAGGGAAAGTGCAGGTCCAGCTTGATGGAAGTCTGTGAGGTCAAATGGAACATTTGTGGTAACTGCTTTGCCACTGTGGTGGATATAGGAAACACCTGGGTCCGGAAGGATACTGGAACATATGTATAGGTAGAAGAAAAAGTTAAGTAGGTTATAGAGAAAATTTCTTTAGTTGAACATTTAAAACTGTTGGGACAGTGAACAGAGGTGGAAGGTTTAGATCAAAGAGACTTGAACATGGGAACCTCCATTTACCAAAGGGAATCTTCATTTACTCAATCACTGGCAGTAATTAAAAATGTGTCATCTAAGGAAATTGAGGCTAAGTTTGGTTCCAGAGGTGTATAAATTAGTAGCCCTTAAAGCAGGCAGTAGGCATAAAATCTGAAATTCTCCAGAAGATATACCAGAGGAAAATCTGGAAGAACAGATGAATGAATTATTCCCATTGGGCAGGTAGGAGTCAGTGACCTGTCAAAGCGTCCCAAGAGCAAGTTTTGACTCAGTAGATTGGTACAATCTGTTCCAACAGCTCCTTAGCATTGGCTGAGACCAAGCGTCCAGTTGCCCATAGGAGACACAGTTTACCTAGGGCTAGGATTTTCGTAGACGAGCGAGAGGGAGAGAAACTGAATTGGTAGAGGGAAAATCTTACCCAAGGGAGGAAAAGGTCCTACATGAAGGGTTTGGATGTAGGTTGGCAAGAGCAGTAGGAAGAATTTGTGCCAACCAGAAGTGAAGACTCGCCAAATCGCTGGTGTTGGGTGTACAAATGTAGCAATCAGTATCCAGGAATTAATACCAACTGGAAGGAAAGACTAACCACTCTGTAGTGATGGATGTAGGAATGTAGCAATAAGTACCCAGAAAAGGGAAGTCCCCAAACCAGGGAAAGGGGAGGAATCTCACCCTCTGAGATTTATCTGGAGCCCAATTGACCGGAGAGGTGGATTCAGGTGGATTTCCTGCAGCTTACAAGAATCACTTTTAGGTTTTACAAAGGAGAAAAATCTTTAGACATGTTAGCATCACAATTGTAATCTGCACTGAAATGTGCATTGTAGGAAAGGCAGTAGGCTTTCTTTAAAGTGAGCTCTGAAAAAGCAGATGCTTTTCATGAAGTAGAAGGTACAAAAGCTCACTTGATCTTAACCTTTAGCATGATTACACATTACAGAGATGTAAATGATATTTAAAATCTTAAGCTTGGAAACATGGTAGTGAATTGTATAGTGGAATGTTTCTGTATTAGAGTTAAATTAATAAATCAGAGCTCTATTGATAAAGGTCAAAACTCTGGAAAGTCAATATAACAGTAGCATAGAAACCAGAGGAAATATTAAGCATTTTTTACCTATTTAGGATACCTTAAATCACTTTAGACCTTGCAACCTTTATAACTTGCATTTACCAACCTCAAAACACCCTCTTAGACCCTCAAACAACATTTTTCTTAGGCCTTTGTATCTAGTTATATACCATGAGACATAGGTTAGACTGATATGAACATTTATTGTCCTTTAGTTAAAGGAATGGTAAAATGTTACTTCTGAGGTCTGTTTCTTGAGTCCGGCAACAAGGCATATTGTATCTAGGCCTGACAATAGCAACTCTAGGACTCGGGCTTAAGGCCTGCTATCCTTCACATGAAAAGAACTGAGAAGGCAGCCAAAGTCTCCCAAGACAGAAGTTGGCAATATGTCATTTCCTGAGGGTGAGGCCAAAACAGGCATGCAATGTTATATAGGCTGGACAAGGGTGGTGGAGGTCGCTGAATCAAGAAGCCATTTATCTTCTGTCAGTCCAGGGAACTCAAAGGCTGAAAGTGTCTGTGGCTCTTGTGCTGGTTGAGCCTCCATGACTGGGCACAGAGGACAAGCCTCCATGGGAGCGTTTTGACTTCCAAAAGCCAGTCTACCAGCAGGCCATGTGTGGCTTGTAGAGGCAGCCACAGGACCAGTGTCCCATTTGGCTGCAATTGAAATAGCTTCCTGGAAGAGTTGACCTTAGGCTATACCCTGGAGGGATGGGGCATTGCAGACCTCTTATTTATTGTCTGGGAATGCCAACAGCCTCAGAGCAGCAGCCAAGGTCTGGAGCACAATTATTTTGTAATAGATGAGCCTGTTGAGAATGTGCTTCCCTTATTATTTTTACCAATTCTTGTATGGTGACTCAAGGACCATCCTCAGCTGTTTATTAAATATGGCATGGCAACTATTTTTGCATCTGTAGAACTACAAATATATTTTTGGAAATGTTAGTGGACTTGATCATGTATGAGATGACTGACTATTAACTTGCATTTGTTAAGCATCAAATATTAGGACTTTAGGTTCTGTCCCTGTTAAGTTGGAGCCTTAAAAGTCATAAATATAGTCCATTAAAGTGAGAGCATAACAGTTTTTTGTATGATGTAGTATATAAAAAGTTAATAGCTTATAAAAATCTAAAGCTATTCTACAGATTAATAATAATATCATTTTTACAAAACAAGATCAAGCGTATTTTAACCTTTTGACAGTGAATATATAGCATGATAATCAAGTTTTAACATAAATAAATGTTTCTAAAATTAATAGATCTTAATTTAGAGTATTGGTAAAAACTTGTACATAGTAACCCCTGAGTAATGAGTTTTAAAACTAATAATATAGAACAGTTTAAAGCAATTTTAAAATTACATTTGATTTTATTAAAACAAACCTATTAGCCAGAAAGCCTAGTGCTGAATCTGGATCATAGGCAGCTCATGGCAGGAGAAACAGCATTTATTAATTTATTAATTGATAAAGAGATAGGCAGTTAGACGCACATTTTAAATTAGCTTAATTTGAATAGACCTTTATAACTTTGAAATTTTAGCATTATATAAAAAATTATTTTGAACCAGATTTGAATCATAAAGATCGTAAAATTTAACTTCGAATTTTTATATAAATCCATATCAATTTAAAATGAAACTTGTTGCTGTCCTAGTCTAAAAGAAGATAAAATAAACAGAGAATTAGTTATGATTAAAATTGTTCATACCAGGTGGTCATCTTAAGGTTTACAGTTTAATTTTAAGATTTTTTTTGAGAGTATAAAAGAAACCAGAGAGTATATTTAGTGAGATGGCAGGCAGAGAGAAACAAACTAGATTTTGAGAAAGGAGAAATAGGGAGTTGGTTTTTACTTCACATGTTGCTCTTAGTGTTACTGAATATTACTGAATATTAGACATTTGAGTAGGGCAAATATAGGTGTGGAAGTTAGAGGTTTCCCTAAAAGGAGAGAATATGAGGAAGCCATTCCTGAGGATGAGAAATGGGAAATAGAAATGGACCATGAGGCTAGTGGTTCATCAGTCAAATAGCATGGCAAGTCATGGGCTTAGCCTGGCTAAGGCAGAGAACCTCAGTGCCTGGTACCAGGGCTTTATCAGCAGTATAGCCAAGTTCCTCTAGAGGGACTCTCATCAGTGGAAAAGGATAGGGGCAGATAGGCAGCTTTAGAATGGAGGTAGAAAGGGATGCAGTGGCCTTTTAGGGTCTACAAGAGACTGCAGTTTTGCCGCTCCAAAAATAGTGGAACGGAAACAAAGCAGTTAAAAGCAGCTGGCAGTAGAGGACCAGAGCATTTTGTTCATTTGTTTTGTTTTGTTTACAACCAAGATGGCTGCCAAACATGTGACTGCCCTTGATTGCCCTAAGTTAAGATGGCAGTGAAACCATGTGATTGCTTTGGTGGAGATGGCAGTGAAGCCGTGGCTACACCCTCCTTATCCCAAAATCAACATGGTGGCTAGCCATGTGTGGTGAGTGGCCATAGTAGCTTAGGGAGATCAGGTGCTTGCTGGTGGGATGGCTGTCTCAGCCCAGTTCAAAACTCTCTACATGCATATGGCATGGATGATTGGAAGTCTGTGAAACTGTAAACCCTCCTCTCCAAGCCAGCCTCTCAAGGCAGGCATCCCAGGAGATTTCAGACCTCATCCTTAGGGCCTGAGGCAGAGGCACAATCTAAAGCCATCAGTGTGTGTGCAGGGTCCCCAGCAACGACCTACCTAACAGCAACGGTTTAGAAGCAGGCCATGTCTGTAACTGAACCTTTAGGTTCAGTGTCTCCTGTGAGCGTTTTAGTTTCCCCAAGCCAATTTTGGCCCAACATGAGTGTCCACAGTGTCCTTAGTGCTCAGAGCATATAGCAAGATGTAGAATCTGAGCAGACATGAGCAGAGGGACAGGTGTGTACAGTAAGGGCAGGACAGTTGAGAGAAAGTGTAGGTTTTAAGGCAGAGGTGGTTGAGTGGTGGTTAGGGATAGGTAGAACAGAAAAAAAAAAATCTGTTGCAGGCATCATTGTCCGATTAAAGGAGTCCTGGCCTGACCAGACCAGGTGCTACCAGTAGAGCCCATCCAGGTCAAATGCACCAATATAAGGACCAATGAAATGATGATGCACACAACAAATTTTATATGAAAAAGGTTTATTAGAGGGAGATGAAGAGAAAGAGAAGCATAGAGGGAGACATGATAGGGGGGAGGGTGGGTGGCACCCCAACAGAGAAAGGGGAGAGAGCAAGAGAATAAAAGGACAAGAAGTTGACAAATTGGTGGGTTGATCCTTTTGAAGAGCAACTTAACTATGCCTGCCAGATGTGGCTACCTGGAGGGCTACACATGATGACATCATAGGTTGCTAGGTAACCCAGAAGTAGGCTGCCTAAATACTAACACACACTTGAATTTTTTTTTTATTTTACTCTATGCTTTTATTTCTAATGTGGACTGAGAATATTAAACAAATGATCATTACCTAGGAGTGCCATCATATTCCTATTAACTAGCACTCAGGATACTATGACAGGAAGGTTATGATTTCCAGACTAGACTGGGCTATGTGAGACAGTAAAATAAGATAAAAATAAAGGAAGAAATGTTGAGAGGTGTTGATAAATATGAACAAAGTATAGTAATATGTATGAATAAAAATGTCAAAATAAAACCACTTTAGTATGGTCATCCACAATTTATAACAAAAAAAAAAACAGCAAATAAAATAATTTTAGGACAAATGACAAATGACTCAAAAGCATTGAAATAGAATCTCTAAAGATAGGTTGTAGATGGTTAATCAAATTCAAGATGCAAAATCACTTGTAAAAATAAATATTAACATGAAAACTCAAAATAGTTGAACTTAATATAGGTTTAATATAAATGTTTCTATATTAAATATGAAATATACAAAGCATAAACATCTCAAAACTATAAATTAGTGAAAAAAACTCAAAAATTAACATGAACTATAATGAATGAATTTCTTTTTGTTTATAAAGCATAATTTAGATAGTTTTAAATATGATTTTTAGATACGATGGTGAAAGAGTTAACATTTTATCTAGAAACAGAATAGTAATTGGCATTGTGTAAGGTTATTGGCAGTCTATAAGGTAAACTTTACACACACATCCATATAAACACCCACAGAATCTGATAATAAAAGTGTAATTGCAAATAAATGCCAGGATATATTGTGATCTGAATTATGGATCACTAGAAAAGAAAAGTCTAGTTCATTTCAGGACAGCGGGAAGCTGATATAATTTGTCAACCTCTATATTGGTTTAAAAAAGAACTGTTAACACAATATTGTTTGTGGGAGTGTCATGATGTATGGAAAGAGAAAAAATGGAAGACTCTCAATATTCATTCTTTTGCAACATGAATATTCTCTTATTTTCATGGCTTGTTTATAAATTGTGCATCTAAATAAGAAATGCATATTTTCATAGATATAGCCCATTAGAAAAACAAATTAAAAAGAAATTGAGTAAGTGACTTTAGTTATCTTCTTTTCAATTAAAAAAAGATTTCCAATTTCACATTAAGATAATTTTTTCTATTTCACTGTATATTCTGTTAGAAACAAAAGGTGAAGTGTAAATGAATATTCTTGACAATTGTACAGGTATTCAAAATGAACAGAAAATTTCTTGACACTGAATATCATAATGAATAATCTAAGGAAAAAAATGGTAAGAGGGAGGGAGGGTGGGACTGGAAGGAGACAGGGAGGGGCCCACAGCCAGGATTCAAACTAAATAAATTATAATAAATAATAATAATTAAACATTTTAAATTAGGTAAAAAAAATGATTTCAAAAAGACTTTCTGCCCTCAGGACACATGAGCAAAAGAGAGCTGGCCCTGTCAGTGGCTTAGAGGTCAGGAGAGCAGGAAAGATAGCTCTGCCCCTCACAGGCTCCAGCACAAGAGAACAGGCTTTGTACCTACCCAGGTAGCACAGGAGAGCTGTCTCTGATGGTAAAGGCACAGCTGAGACTGCTCACAGACGTGAGAGCTAGAGAGCTGGTCCAGACCCTGGCCAGCTGCAGCCGCCTATAGTAGTCAGTACAGGAGATCTGGACATGGTGGCATGGATGCAGGCAAGTCAGCAGGAGGGCATGAGAGCTGGCCCTGCCATTTGCTGAAAGAAGCATTGAGTTAAGCTACCTGGGGCAATGCTGGAGAGCACTCACTGGTGGTGTGGGTCTAGGAGACTTGACAGGCTGACCGACTCAGTTGCCACCTAGGGTCAGGTCCAGGCCTTTGAGGTAGCCCACTTCAATGACTACCTCATCTTTGAACTACTGCAATGCATGTAAGGGTCAGACTTATGACCTCCAGAGGAACAACAGAATGTCCAAGAGAAGTCCTAGTAAGGATCCAATATTGATGGTGTTGAAGGACCCAGAAGAATGGAAACAAACCAATGATTTGTTGAAATGCACATATGCAAGTAAAGGATATAGACAAAATGTTTTACATTACAACTTCCGCGATGATATTATTTTTTTTATAATTTGTTCTGTTTATTGCATTTTAACTTTTGTTTTATGATTCTTTTGCAGGGGAGGGAGGTGGCAAGGCTAGGGTGAATATGAAGGGAATGGGGAAATGAGTAGGATTAAGGTTCATATGTAAAAACACACAGAAAAAAATCACAAATTTTAAAAATTCTGTATGACCCCAAGCTTTTAGTTTTATCTGCACACAATTTATGACTAAATTATTGATTGCAGACTATGCTATAATTTTCTTGGGTAAATTATATGTGGATTACATCTTTATGTGTGCAATTAACTATCTTGTTTTGTATTTATCTTTTTTATTTATGGTTATGGCTAAGCTAGCTATCATCTATCATTCAATATTATTACATCTACCATTTATTATCTATCATGTATTACACTTAGGTTTCTGTGAAATGGAAATGATAGTATCTGAGAAAGCATTTCACTGGGAAAGTTGAGTATATAAAGATATAAAATTTTAAACACTTTCAATACTTTATTACTGATGAGATTCAGACAAAAACAAAAAAATATAAGTGAGGACTCAAAGAATTGGCGCTGTAATTGGTAGAATCAGGAAAAGAGACTGCAGAATACAAAAATGCCTTATCCCCTCCACTGTCAGCTCAAGAACATTGTAGAAAAGGCAACAGAGTGGGAGAGCCCAAGATAGGGATGTCTGCAAGAACACATTATCATCTGGACACAGGAGGGAAATGTCACATACATCTTCACATCAATTGTGACAGCATGTGCAAAACCTCCACAAGACCAAGACAGACTAAATTCAGCATGCAGAAGGATTTGGTTCCCAGCCATAACATGACTAGAAACAGCTGACAGGAGAGGAACAAACAAGTTTCTCTAAGATTGTAAGCTCAGGTAAATTGACCATGGTCTACTAGAAGACCATACATCCAAGAATTTATGGGCAATATAATATTTACTTCAACGTTTTTGTTTTGTTTTGATTCTTGGAAAGAATTTTGGTTGGATAGAGAATAAGCATTGGACTTAGGAAGGTTAAGGAAGAATATTGATATGGTCAAACTGTGTTATATAAAACATTCAAAGGAATATTTTTTGGACATTGAAAAAAAAGAAGATGGATAATTTTTTTTCCCAGTTTCCACCATAGGATCTATAAACAATCTGTGCAATTAGAAAGGGAGATGGGAGGGAGCTACAGATGAGACACAAAGTGAATAAACTCTAATAAATAAATAAAAAAAACAAAAAAGTAATATATTTTTTAAACAAACAAAAAAAGTACAACATTCAGCATACACTAATAATACCTTTTTCTCTCAAGGGACTTAATAAATCAGGGACAAATGAAGGAACTGATAAGCCTGTCTATAACACTTCTGACATTTCTTCTCTTGGACATAAGAAAATCATGATGGCAGCTTTATTTGTAATAGCCAGAACCTAGAAACAACCCAGATGTCCATCAACAGAGGAAAAGGATACAGAAATTGTGGTATTTTTACACAATGGAATACTATTCAGCAATCAAAAAGGAGGAAATCATGAAATTTGCAGGCAAATGGTGGGATCTAGAAAAGATCATTCTGAGTGAGATATCCCAGGAGAAAGACACACGTGGTATATACTTACTCATATAGTTCTATAAGATATGATAAACATAATGAAATCTATACACCTAAAGAAGATAAACAAGAAAGAGGACCCAGGATAAGATGATCAATCATCACTTAGAAAGACAAATGGGAGGTGCATTAGACATAGGAGAAAACAAGTAACAGGACAGGAGCCTACCACAGAGGGCCCCTGAAAGACTCAACTTAGCAGTGTATCAAAACAGATACTAAGACTAACCAAACCTTCCGCAGAGTGCAGGGAATCATATGAAAGAAGGAAGAGTTAGTATGATGGGGAAAGGATAGGAGCTCCACAAGGACCAAATATATCTGGGCACAGGGGTCTTTGCTGAGACTGACACTCTACCAAGGACCATGTATGACTATAACCTAGAACCTCTGCTCAGATGAAGCTCTTGGTAGCTCAGTAACCAATTAGTTTCCCATAGTAAGGGGACTCTGATAGGAACTCAATGGCAGGCTCTTTGACTTCCCCACCCCCCAAGGGAGGAGCAGTCCTGCTAGGCCACAGAGAAGGACTTTGCAGCCAGTCCTGAAGATACCTGATAAAACAGGGTCAGATGAAAGGGGAGGAGGTCCTCCCAAATCATTGGACTTGGAAAGGGGCAGGGAGGAGATGAGATAGGAAGGGAGGGCTTGGGAGGGAATGAGGGAGTGGGATATGGCTGGGATACAGAGTTAATAAAATGTAACTAATAATAAAAAAAAAAGAAAGAAAGAAAAACATGATGAAGAAGAGATGTTGTTGTGCCAGATTTGAGAGATCCCAAAAGACCATTAGGAGTTGAGTCTGTTGAAAATCACAGGAGGATCTTTATTTAAGTTTCAATTTGGACTGCCAACCTTCAGTGAAGTAGCAGGTTAGAAAGTGAGGCCTCAAGTCTCAGGAGGAGGGGGAAAGGAGGCAGAGATTTTAAAGGTAAAAACCAAAAGCAGGGAATTCCAAGCCTTGGCATTTCAGGGAAGGGTAAGTTGTGGGTGGGGGGGTTCAGCAATCAAGGTGACCTTTAGGTTAACCGTTCTAAGCTGCCTGGTCAACCAAAAAATATCTAAGATACCTGAATGCCTGCTGGGTGGAGGACCCATTAACACATTCTGTGGTATCCAGGAAAACCTTCGAGGTGGAGGGCCAGGAGCCCTTCTAGGAACCCTAAGGTGGGGGCCAAGCACTCCAAGGACAGTCTTAAGACTGAGTCTGAGAAACAAAAAGGAGCCACCCCTGCCATCCTCAATTCCTTCAGTGCTGATGAATGCCAATAAGAGAATCTCTGCATTGTATCTGATTGATTAGAATTTGAATAGATAAAAAAACCTATTAAACATTAAGCGGAGGAGGCATTCTTGGACCTGGCGTTCTAGGCCTCAAAGTCTTAAGCATTATGAACCTACTGCCAAGTAACTTATAATTATAACAACTTTTCAAGGAGAAAATAATTCTAATTACATGAACTATTCCATCATGTTAAATGAATTACCAACACAAAAATTATAAGACAAGCTTGGATTGAAAACTTAACAAGTAATGTTAAATCATGACACTCTGGGCATCACTACATTTCTTATTCTTATTTAAGGATCTCAACTTCTATTTGTTAACTCCATGTCCATCAGCCTATTTGACAACAACCCCCACCCCAGTTCCCCAGGATCTTGAAGAACCAGCTTCAGTGAGACTGCTCAACATTATTTGGAGTGAACAAGAGTTATACAGTTCTTAACCTGTAAGTGAGGGTACTATTTGCTGGGGCTTAAGATGCCAGGAATGCTTTACATTCCAGGAATTCTAGATATTCCAGGTTCTTTTCAGGAGAAAGGAAGTTGACCTTGGGCGAACAGACCTCCCTCTGAGTGAAGGGCCTGCTTAGAGACACTCTCCAGTCAAAGAAAAAAAGTTCCCTGCTGAGAAAGGGAGTCCTCAGTCTCTTTCCATACAAGGTTAACAGATAACGCAAACAGCAGGGTCTTCCAACAATCTAGTATTAACATAACTATTATCTATATAGAACTTACTATACTCCCTTGAAGTGTCAATTGTTCTTCAGTCTATGATCTGAAGAAAAACTACTTGCCCTAAGTAATTTTTATAGCACTAAAATAAGGAATTGCTTCAATCTAGCTTATCCTTTAACATTTTTACCTTGTGAAACTATTTATGAAATAAATAACAACTATATAGCTCAATCTCTTAAAAATACCTTAAGAAATTAAATTTAATTCCCAAATTGTATGTAGGCCCCTTCAGGAACAACCACAAGCAAAAAAGAGGACCATTAAAACCTATTTTAAAAATAGCTGTTTGTATCAATTACTTGTATACTTAAAACAGATAATTTGTTTCTATAAAGAGTAACATGTTTTTGTTTGAAACATGTAAGTTATTTTTACCTGCTTTATGCTCAATTTTACCATGCTTTTTCCCTGAGTATTAAAAATGCAAGTAATGTCAACAGCAATTCCCTTCTCTCCAAAATACAAGTCACAGTGTAATATGCCACTTGTTAGTAGTGCTCTGTGTATCCAAGGGAGCTTAAAAGGAGGTGCCAAAATCAAATTACAGAGTGGATGAGTTTCAGCACTTAATTCCCAAGTGCTACTATAAACATAAATTTACCCTTCCTGTGTTTGGGTAACTGTCTTGCAGACACTGAAACTGTGACACAGCTTCCCTCAAGTGAATTCTGTGGCCAACAACTGACTGTATAGGATCAATGAGCTCCCAAAGATTATGCATAACATTTTTACTCATTAGTAAAAGGTGCCAGCATCTGCTACAAGTGCTCCAGTTAGAAAATAGAAATAGCTTTCTCACCTTTCCTATGAATTTCCTACACAGAAAATTTAATTTGCAGTTCCACACTCTCAGCCTATTCAATGGTAGTGTTAGGGAAAAAAATGTACCTAAACAAGTCTTTGGCTCCAATCTCTTACACATTTAAAACTTTTTATCTTAATCTACAGCACAGAAGCCATCTAAAGATACTCTTAGGAGCTCGCAGGAAGCTAAATTTTCTGTTTCTATTACAGTTATTTTCACACTCTTTTCTGGTCTGGATCTCTATCATTTTCCCCCTATGATTTCAGATAGTGACCTTATCTTCTATCTTCCTATTCAAACAGAGAATATCTGGCATGAACAGCCCAATTTCTCAAACCTATATCTAAAAATGTAACTGAAATAATATGTATTATCACTTAAATCCTGACCCTGTCAGAGATAACCATACTTTCCTTAAATCCAAGGCTAACATATTACCCCTTCACTCACAATGCTATTTGAATCACATTCTCAGGAAATGGTACCAGATTCACTTTTCAAGTTTTCTATTCCACTCACCTCTTGTTGTTAACACTTCACTTCTTTTTTTTTATTCTACAATGAAGTAACATTTTCTCTAAACTTTTATAATAAGTGATATTTTAATTATATTTTGTCATAATAATGAAATAAAAATTAATAGTGGTGAAAGACCAAAAGATAAGCAGCGATCGTTAACACTATGTAGAGTAGGCGTGGTATAGCAAGAGCTACCTCGCTGCATTCTTTCCCGCCTTCCGGTTCCGGGGGGTACGTGACTTGGCTCACAATCTGCCTTCCCGCCTTCCCTGTTCTGGGTACGTAACTTAACTACGGCTTTGTTCAAACCACCCAATCAGAACCCTGTAACTGCTTCTCGCTTCTGTAACCGCGCCTCCTGCTCCCGAGCCCTATAAAAACCCGTCACCCTAACCAAGAGGCGCAAGTCCTCCGATAGGCTTGGTCGCCCCGGGTACCCGTGTATCAAAATAAACCTCTTGCGGCTTGCATCCGAAGGCTGGTCTCACTGTTCCTTAGGAAGCGGGGTCTCCCCGTCTAGATAGGCTCCTGGGAGTCTTTCAGTGGCAAACAAGGAAACTTCCAAAACTCTGGTTCTTCTTTCTTTTGAATTTTATAATTTGGTTTGTAGATGTCTTTCAAAATCTCCATTTTATCTATATCTTGAATCTTTAAAGAAAAAGAGCTTAATATCTTAATATTTCTTAATTGGTAGGGTATTTCTGTTTAGTGTCTGTGTCTTGTGTCTACTGTTGTGTCAGTTCTGCTGAAAAGCTTCAAGGTTTAAGCTACAAGATGTGGTTAGAGCAGATGCCCTGAAGAGCCACAGCTGCAGAGGTCATGGAAACGTCTCTGACCCGGGGGTGGAAGAGGAATTCCACCCATCAGTTTTGGTGGACATGGAATCCAGAGAGAAGAGAGTTACTCTTCTCTCTGGGTTGCTTCCAGATTCAGTGGCAGGAATTTGAGAATCCATGCTTGTGGAACTATTTTTGTTTACAGTCGTGGAGTGGCTACTTTGTGTTTGTCTTCTTGTTTTGTTTCTTGTGTTTGTGTGTCTTTGTTTGTATTAGACTGTGATGGACACTATAGGACAGCCTGCTTTTAACTTTCCAGACTTAACTCTTGCCCATTTCCAGGAGGCTCTGGTCTGGCAGGGTTCTGCCAATGCTCTGGCCTATGGTCTGGCAAAAAGACAAGCTGGTGTAGTTGGGTGGGGCCCAATTTGGGGGCAGGCCACCCCTAATGGAACAGGACTGATGGCCCATTGAGAGACAGGTTATTGTTCCATTGATTTTTCCTTGTCTACCTTTCGTTTTGTTCGCAATGAACTTTTAATGAGTTTGTTTGCTTATGATGGTCTCAGTAGGCTGGTGACCAAATAGCTGTGTACCATGGTGACTTTGCCTGCCCCATGCTCCCAGTGCTACAAGCTGGGTCACCTCTGGTTGCTGGTGCAAGCAGGCCTCGGTGAGATAATGGTAAAGAGCAGCCAAGGGCAGGTTGCACGAGTTTGCCAAGGCTGATGGGACAAAGTGCTTAAAATTACAGCTAAAAGAAAAATAAGTTTTGTTTGTCCGTTTAAATGTACGTATGGCCATTACATTTTTATTTCTGACTGTACTTAAATGGTTAATATGCTCTGTATGTCTTGGTTATAGATTAACAGTTATTACATATGTTTCAAGGTTAAATTCAAACTTGTTTAGAACATATATATGTGTGCATATGTGTTTGTAAGATCTATTGATGCACAGATGTTTTTATAAGCAACCATGTGACTTACCATGTGATGTAACCTGCCATCTTGAAATTGCCACATGGTATGGGTTGGGCAAAAAAAAAAAAATACAGAATCTTTTAGTCTTAATAAATTTTGTTTACCATCTATCTCTTTTTAGACTAAGAAGGCAAGTCTCATTTTAAATTGATATTGATTTTAGAGATTGGATTATTTACATTGGTAAAATTTGGTTTTGACTTTTAAAATTATGGTTATGCTTTGTGATATCACTTCTAAAAAAGGGTACTTTATTTTGATATTGCAAAAACAGATTTCTTCTAAATGTGTTTAAGGCTATGAAACATTTTTAAGTTTATCAGGTATTTTATAATAATGTCTTTATGGAATATATATATATATATGTCTATATATGTGTATATATATGTGTATATATACATATATATATAATCCTGAATTGTGTATTATATATATATATATATATATATATATATATATAATTCAGGATTGTGTTTTTGCGGTATGCTGTGTGTGTGTGATTCAGCCCTAGTTTGTGAAGATCTATTCAAATTAACAGGCTGACTTGAAGTGCGTGCCTCACTGCTAGTTCCTGAGTGAATGGATTAATGCTGTTTCTTTCTGGAGGATAGGTTTGTTATGGCCAGAAGAGTTAAAGTACAGTTTTAAAATTGTGCTCTACTGTTCTGTTATTCAGAGTTCGAAAACTTATTTGATTTCAATGTTAGAACTTGGTTACAGGAAACTGTAAATGCTCCACAGTGTTATACCTTGGGAGCTGGCAATACCACCACGACACCTAATGGTTGTTTTAAATTGCCAGCCACAGCCTATAACAATACTTGTCTAGAGACCATGTTGGTTCAGGGATAAAGAGGGTGGAGCCATGGTTTTGCCACCATCTTTGTTGAGGGCTGCCAGCTGTGTTCAGGTCCCTGTTTAGTGCTAAGTGCAACTTTTCTTTAAGCTTTTTGCTCCTCAGTCTTAAAGCAATGTGAAAGGATCAGCAAGATTTGCCAGCCCCTCTACGAATTGTATCTGATTGAACGTTTTGCTTTGATTATAGATATTTAAAGTTATTCTTTTTTAATATTTTTTTAATTTTTGAATAATTTTATACATTCACTTGTTTCCCAGCTGTAGCCCTCTCCCTCTTTCCCTCCCAATCCTCCCCTCCCTCCCCCATCTTCTCCCTGCCTCCTTCTGAGTCCACTGAGAGGGGGTGTCCTTCTCTCCTTCAGTCTGGCACTAGTTATCAGGTATCTTCAGAATGGTTGCAATGTCCTTATCTGTGGCCTAGCAAGGCTGCTCCTCCCCCAGGGGGGAGGGGAAGTTCATGAGTTCATGTCAGAGACAATTCCTGTCCCCCTTACTAGGGAACCCACTTGGATACTGAGCTACCATGGGCTATGTCTGAGCAGGGGTTGTAGGTTATATCCATGCATGGTCTTTGGTTGGATAAACAGTTTCATAGAAGACCCTTGTGCTCAGATATATTTGGACCTTGTGGGACTCCCTTTCCCCTCTAGGTTATACTACTTCCTCCTTTCTTCATATGATTCCCTACTCTCTGCTAAAGGTTTGGTTATGGGGCTCATAGTTGGTTACAAGATTGAGATTTACCTAGTATCTTGTTTTTTTTTTTTTAAGGTTAAGCATAGGATGGATAACTATAACGTTTGCCTGTGTACATCTACTTGAAATTGACATGGTTTTAAAACACTTATCTAAGGAATATGTCAGAATTAGAGTTTATAATATTCTGTTTTACAGGATATAATTTAGAGATAACTAAAGATAGACAAAGAGTAACTCATATGCTGGCCCTCAAGTTTGTCAGAGATCTGTGGGATATGGCATTTTAACATGTGTGAGCTTATTATGACAGAGAGTCCCAAAATCCTGGTAGAAGGTCTCCAGGAAGATTTGGACACAACAACAGATGACTTTGACTCTGAATTGTGGTATGCTAACCACTTGGCAAGATTTCCCCAACTGGCCCACCACTAAGACCCAGCTTAAACTGTGGACAAAGATGTAGACACTTGGAGAGTCATTGTTTCACATTGCTGAAGACAAGGTGAGATCGATTGATCTCTCTTGTTCTTTTTTCCATAGAAACAGTCTCTCATCTTCTCTGCCTGATGATCAGACTGCATCTGCTCATGAAGACATGAGACCACAGGATCCAGGGACAACTACCTAGCTGGTGGACTTACTAGTCTTCTCTGTCGTTTTGATTGATACATAGATTGGTACATTTATATGGCTTATAATTTATCCTCAGGTCTCTGATCACATTGATGGCTAAGCTAAGATAATGGTAGCTGCTTTGCAGCCAAAAAGCAGACAATTAGATACACTGTTAGTTCATTTGTCAATTCATTAGCTAGTTAGAAATACTAGCTACTAGATCTCTTATTTAGAAAGGCAAAGAGATTTGCCTTGCTTGCAGGCTTCGTGTTAATTGCTAACAGTGAATAACTAGATAGATATAAGGTCTGAGGATATGAAAGTTTAAGTTATGAGGATCTAAAATAATTGAGGGTCTAGGAAAATATTTCAAATTTGGTAAATGCAAGGAAGATTGGCTTTTGGGTCAGATATACACATTAGACAGATGTTTTTAGCACGATGAGAAGCACCTTTATGTCTACTTCCAGAAGGCAACCAAGAGGAAATTAAAATCTGAAGTTTGTGACTAGATAATAAGCAGTCAGTACTCCATCAACTTATCAGAACTATAGTGATCAATGTTGTAACTCCGACCTTAAATCTTAAAACAACATAAGCACAAAAATAGCTTGGGAGGAACAGAAATAGCTCCCATTTTCAATATGCCTTAAATTACTCTTTCATATCATTACAACTTACATTCATATATCTTAAAACACCTACTTAGATGCTTCAATCTTCCTTGCATTAACCTGTGGGTTGGTTGGAGTTCCCTTCCTTCATTATGCAATACTATAATTTTGACACTGGAAGACTTCTATTTTGCCAACCATCACAGTCCTGCTATTCATTTCTCCATGAATCTAGCAATAAGAGAGTTGCAAATTCAGTCTGATAACATCTTTCTTTGATATTGTAATGAATATACCAAGCTTAAACTCTTTTAAACCTGTATATGTCATACAGTTAGAAAAATGTTTCAGTAGTTCCTCACCTCTAACATATTAGTGAATTTCTTTTAAAAGTAATGCCTGGAAGAATGATTGCTTTGGAATATTTTCCAAGAGATTTTTTTTCCTAAGACATTCAAGTATAGAATATCTAACTTCTGTTACAATGGTTAACATGTAGTGTTTACTTTAGAACAACAAAATATTTTTTCATACTTTTATTTAAATATTATCATCTGGAGGGGCAAGATGGCGGCGCCGGGAGGACTCTCATTCTGAGCAGCAGCACAGCAGGATCAGCACAGTGAACAGCAATCAGAACTCTCGGCCATAAAACACAGTCATTGTGTTTCCCAGGTGAGAGGATACCCCACGGTGGGGGATTCAATCAGCTTTTAACTCACCCGGCTAAACCGCGGAAGAGATCCCGGTTCCGCCAGACGCTTGGCTGCCGGCCGCCAGCCCCAGCCCCAGCCCAGAGCCACAAGCCAGTGTCTCTGGTCACGGTCCCAGACTGAACCTTGGGCACCACACTATCAGAGACTGGAATTTTCAGTCGAGAGATAACCCCAGGGTACAGGAAACAATTGGGACCGGCCTTAGGTCACCCAGACATCCCCTGGAAAAGACTCAGGCAGGTTCCACGGGCACCCCAGGAGCCAGCCCGGAGCCAGAGCCGGGGACCCAGGTTCCGGCACAGAGCCCTGCCTGCCTGCGCGCCTGATTCGCCGCCAGACATAGAAACGGCGGGTCTGATCTCAGAGCACTCAGCTCACCCCCAACCTGAAAAGGTCCCCGGAAAATTACCCACCTTAGGGAGCCACTCAGACTCCCAAAAGCCACAAAGGCAGACACAGGCAGTTTCTGCGCACCAGACAGCTGGCAGAGACTGAGCCGCCATCACACAGCTGTGCTCCAGGCACAGGCAAATTTCTGTGGCCAGCCAGCTGGCGGACACTGAGCAATGTGCACCAGGGCAAAAAAAGACACTAGGAGTCCGTGTCTCCAGAGAATCCACGGGGAAGGAAGGAAACTGTACTGATCTAAATCACCCAATCCTTCCCTAGAAAAAGTCTAGCAGTCTAGTGGGGCCGAGGCGCCAGCACTCAGCTGTGCTCCAGACACAAGCACAAACAGTTGAGGCACGCCTGATGTCCAACTGGGTCACAGCAGCTGATCATTAAATTTGCAACAAGAAACCCAGAAACAGGGCAGCTGCCCTCAGGACTTCCCTGGGTGAGAGGAGAACCCTCTCGACTAACAAAGACCACAGTTACCACTCAGGTCTATATCCCTGAGGTGAGTAACTCCTGAAAAAACACCAGCCATCCAGGGACTATACCCAAAAAGCTGAGAAGACATCCTTCAGGAAAATCCAGCTTTCTGCAAAGGGGATTCTCTCCCCCACAGGATCCCCAGGAACCACCAGAAAATAACCCCAAACTCCTAAGATAACACAATGGGTAGAGGCCAGCGTAAAAGCTCAAGCAACAAAAGACAGAGCAATATGGCATCTCCAGAACCCAGTCACCCAGGGGCAAGTAGCCCTGGACACCCCACCATAACTGAAATCCAAGAAGATGACCTAACAAGTATGCTCATGAAGATGATAACAGAGGAAACAAATAAGATTCGTAAAGACATAGAGGAAGATAAACTCAAACAGAATATTGCCATCCGTAAAGAAATAGAGGAAGCTGCAGCCAAACAGTTTATGGCCTTTAGAAAGGAAATGCTTAAAACACTGAATGAAATGAAAGAAACAGAGTTGAAGGAACTAAAAGAAAAACAGGAAAGTACAATCAGACAGGTGAAGGAAGTAAACAAAACAACTCAAGACCTGAAGATAGAATTGGAAAAATTAAAGAAAACACCAATGGAAGAAATAATGGAAAGGAAGAATCTAGGGAAGAAAACAGGAACTACAGAGGTAAGCATAACCAACAGACTACAAGAGATGGAAGAAAGAATCTCAGGTGTAGAAGATACAATGGAAGAAATCGATGTATCTGTCAAAGAAAATGTTAAATCTGAAAAATTCCTGACACAGACCGTTCAAGAAATGCAAGACAATATGAAAAGACAAAACCTAAGAATAATAGGTATAGAGGAAAAAGAAGACTCCCTTCTCCAAGGCCCAGAAAATATTTTCAACAAAATCATTGAAGAAAATTTCCCCAAGCTAAAGGAGAGGCCAATTAGAATACATGAGGCCTACAGAACACCCAGCAAATTTGACCAGAAAAGAAAATCCTCCCGCCACATAATAATCAAAACAGTAAGTATACTGTTTTGAACAAAGAAAAAATACTAAAAGCTGCAAGGGAAAAAGGCCAAGTAACATATAATGGCAAACCCATTAGAATCACACCTGACTTTTCAACAGAGACTATGAAAGCCAGAAGGGCCTGGACGGATATCATGTAGACCCTAAGAGAACACAGATGTCAGCCCAGGCTACTATACCCAGCAAAACTCTCAGTCCTCATAGATGGAGAAAACAAGATATTCAATGACAAAAACAAATTTCAACAATACCTACAAACAAATCCAGCATTACAGAAAACACTGGAAGGGAAAATACAACCCAAGAAAGCTAGCTACATTCAAGAAAACACAGGAAATAAATAACCTCACTTCAGTAAAACAAAAAGCAACCAAACACACAACCTGATGACCACAGCCAACATCAAAATCAAGAGATCTAACAGCCACTGGTCATTAATCTCTCTCAACATCAATGGACTCAACTCTCCAATAAAAAGACACAGATTAACAGAATGGATACGTAAACAAAACCCAGCAATCTGTTGCATACAAGAAACACACCTAAGACACAAAGATAGACATTACCTGAGGGTAAAGGGTTGGAAGACGACTTTCCAAGCAAACGGACCCAAGAAGCAAGCAGGAGTAGCCATTCTAATATCTGATAAAATAGACTTTCAACCAAAATTAATCAAAAGAGATGGGGAAGGACACTTCATACTCATCAAGGGAAAATTCCACCAGGAAGACATCACAATCCTGAACATATATGCCCCAAATACAAGGGCACCCACATTTGTGAAAGAAACATTGATAAAATTTAAAGCACATATAGATCCACACACATTAATAGTGGGAGACTTCAACACCCCACTCTCAACAAAGGACAGGTCAACCAAACAGAAATTAAACAAAGAAACAATGTCTCTGACAGAGGTCATGAATCAAATGGACCTAACAGACATTTACAGAACTTTACACCCAAACAAAAAAGAATTTACCTTCTTCTCAGCACCTCATGGAACCTTCTCCAAAATAGACCACATAGTGGGTCACAAAGCAAGCCTCAACAAATACAAGAAGATTGAAATAATCCCATGTATCTTGTCTGATCACCATGGAATAAAGCTGGACCTCAACAATAACAGAAATAACAAAAAGCCTACACACACATGGAAACTGAACAACTTGTTACTAAATGACAGCTGGGTCAGGGAAGAAATAAAGAAAGAAATTAAAGTCTTTCTAGAAATCAATGAAAATGAAGACACAACATACCCGAACTTATGGGACACAATGAAAGCAGTGCTAAGAGGAAAGTTCATAGCACTAAGTGCCTTCAAAAAGAAATTCGAGACAGCTCATTCAAGCACCCTAATGGCTCACTTAAAAACCCTAGAAAAAGAAGAAGCAGACACACCAAGAAGGAGTAGACGGCTGGAAATAATCAAACTCAGGGCTGAAATCAATCAATTGGAAACAAATAAAACAATTCAAAGAATCAATGAAACCAAGAGCTGGTTCTTTGAGAAAATCAACAAGATCGACAAACCCTTAGCCAGGCTAACTAAAAGGCAGAGAGACACCACCCAAATCAACAAAATCAGAAATGAAAAGGGGGATATAACTACAGACACTGAGGAAATCCAAACAATCATTAGGACTTACTTCAAAAGTCTATATGCCACAAAATTTGAAAATCTAAATGAAATGGACAATTTTCTTGATCGATTTGACTTACCAAAGCTGAACCAGGACCAGGTAAATCAACTAAATAGACCTATATCCCCCAAAGAAATAGAGGCGGTCATCAAAAGTCTCCCATCCAAAAAAAGCCCAGGACCAGATGGCTTCAGCGCAGAATTCTACCAGACCTTCAAAGAAGAGCTAACACCAATTCTCTTCAAACTATTCCACAAAATAGAAACAGAAGGAATATTACCAAATTCATTCTATGAAGCCACAGTCACCTTGGTACCTAAACCTCACAAAGACTCAACAAAGAAAGAGAATTTCCGGCCAATCTCCCTTATGAACATTGATGCAAAAATACTTAACAAAATACTTGCAAACCGAATCCAAGAACACATCAAAGATATTATCCACTATGACCAAGTAGGCTTCATCCCAGGTATGCAGGGGTGGTTCAATATACGGAAATCCATCAATGTGATCCACCATATTAACAAACTGAAAGAAAAAAACCACATGATAATCTCCCTAGATGCTGAAAAAGCCTTTGACAAAATCCAACATCCATTCATGTTCAAAGTATTGGAGAGATCAGGGATACAAGGCACATATCTAAACATAGTAAAGGCGATATACAGCAAGCCTATAGCCAACATCAAACTGAATGGAGAGAAACTTAAAGCAATCCCACTGAAATCAGGGACAAGACAAGGCTGCCCACTCTCTCCATATCTCTTCAACATAGTGTTGGAAGTCCTTGCTAGAGCAATAAGACAGTTGAAGGAGATCAAGGGGATACAAATTGGAAAGGAAGAAGTCAAATTATCACTATTTGCAGATGATATGATAGTATACGTGAGTGACCCCAAAAACTCTACCAGGGAACTCCTACAGCTGATAAACACCTTCAGCAAAGTGGCAGGATACAAAATTAACTCAAAAAAATCAGTAGCCCTCCTGTATACAAAAGACAAAAGGGCTGAGAAAGAAATTAAGGAAACAACACCCTTCACAATAGCCACAAATGACATAAGGTACCTCGGAGTAACCCTAACCAAGGAAGTCAAAGACTTGTATGAAAAAAATTTCAAATCTCTGAAGAAAGAATTAGAAGATATGAGAAGATGGAAAGATCTCCCATGCTCATGGCTTGGTAGGATTAACATAGTAAAAATGGCCATCTTACCAAAAGCAATCTACAGATTCAATGCAATTCCCATCAAATTACCAACACAATTCTTTACAGACCTGGAAAGGAAAATTCTCAACTTCATATGGAATAACAAGAAACCCATAATTGCTAAAACAATCCTCTACAATAAAAGATCTTCTGGAGGTATCTCCATCCCAGATCTTAAGTTGTACTATAGAGCAACAGTTTTAAAAACTGCATGGTACTGGCATAGAAACAGAATGGTGGATCAATGGAACCGAACAGAGGACCCAGAAATAAACCCACACACTTATGGACACCTGATCTTTGACAAAGACGCCAAAACCATACAATGGAAAAAAGATAGCATCTTCAACAAATGGTGCTGGTCTAACTGGATGTCTACATGTAGAAAAATGAAAATAGATCCATACTTGTCACCCTGCACAAAACTGAAGTCCAAGTGGATCAAAGACCTCAACATAAAACCAGACACATTAAATCGGCTTGAAAAAAAAGTGGGAAATACCCTAGAACTCATTGGTACAGGGGGAAACTTCCTGAACAGAACACCAACAGCACAGACTCTAAGAGCAACAACCAATAAATGGGACCTCATGAAACTGAAAAGCTTCTGTAAAGCAAAGGACACCGTCATCAAAACAAAGCGACCACCTACAGATTGGGAAAGAATCTTCACCAACCCTTTATCTGACAGAGGACTCATATCCAGTATATATAAAGAACTAAAGAAGCTGAAAAGCAGCAAACCAAGTAATCCACTTAAAAAATGGGGAACAGAGCTAAACAGAGAATTCTCTGTAGAGGAATACCGAATGGCAGAGAAGCACTTAAAGAAATGCTCAACCTCATTAGCCATTAGGGAAACGCAAATCAAAACAACCCTGAGATTTCACCTTACACCCATGAGAATGGCCAAGATCAAAAACTCAAGTGACAACACATGCTGGAGAGGTTGTGGAGAAAGGGGACCCCTTCTCCACTGCTGGTGGGAATGTAAACTTGTACAACCACTCTGGAAATCAATCTGGCGCTTTCTCAGACAACTAGGAATAGCGCTTCCTCAAGATCCAGCCATACCACTACTGGGCATATATCCAAAAGAGGCTCAAGTACACAAAAAGGACATTTGCTCAACCATGTTTGTAGCAGCTTTATTTGTAATAGCCAGAAGCTGGAAACAACCCAGATGCCCCTCAACTGAAGAATGGATGCAGAAATTGTGGTACATCTACACAATGGAATATTACTCAGCAATGAAAAATAAGGAAATCATGAAATTTGCAGGTAAATGGTGGGATCTGGAAAGGATCATCCTGAGTGAGTTGTCTCAGAAGCAAAAAGACACACATGGTATATACTCACTCATATAGACATACAACATAGGACAAACCCACTAAAACCTGTGCATCTAAAGAAACTAAGCAAGAGAGAGGACCCTAACTAAAACGTCCAATCCCCATCCAGAAAGGCAAAGAGGATGGACATCAGAAGAAGAAGAAAACAGGAAACAACCTAGGAACCTACCACAGAGGGCCTCTGAAAGCCTCTGCCCTTCAGACTATCAAAGCAGATACTGAGCCTGATGGGCAACTGTTCGGCAGAGTTTAACGGAATTTTAGGTAAGAACTGGGAAATAGTAAGAGCTGGAGAGGACAGGGTCTCCACAAGGAGAGCAACAGAACAAGAAAATTTGAACATAGGGAACTTCCCAGAGACTCATACTCCAACCAAGGACTATTCATGGAGATAACCCAGAACCCCTGCACAGATGTAGCCCAGGGCAGTTCAGAGTCCAATTGGGTTACATAGTAATGTGAAGAGGGACTGCCTCTGACATAATCTGATTGGCCTGCTCTTTGATCACCTCCCTCTGGGGGGGGGGGGGTGCAGCCTTACCAGGCCACAGTAGAGGACAATACAGCCACTTTTGATGTGAACTGACAGACTAAGATCAGAAAGGAGAGGAGAACCTCCCCTATTAGTGGACTTGGGGAGTGGCATGCAAGCAGAGGGAGGAGGGAGGGTGGGATTGGGATGGGAGGAGGGAGGGGCTTATAGGGGGATGCAGAATGAATAAAGTGTAATTGATGAAAAATTTAAGAAAAAAAGGGAAAAAAATAATTTAAGAACCTTAAATGACTTTCAAAATTGGAGGAAAACATGGAGTTAGTCAATTGGCACGGAGCACATCTCGCCCCTGGGGGCAATGGTCTCCTGAACCTACTCAGACCTCGGACACCACCACTGCTATTTCTAGAACTGACGCAGGATGTTCCAACGAGGGGTTAAGGCTTCTCATAATATTTCCTATAAGCCCACACCTGTTTGTCTATATCCCCCATTTTTATTCATTATTAGGCAGATAGAGCCAAGTAATTGTGGTAATGATACTCGCTTTTTTTTTTAAACCCCAATGCTAGTAAAGTTAGGTATGCCCTGGTTACTCGCATGCCTCACTGGGTGCCTATGCCCATTGATGCCCCCCACGCTATGACTCTCTTCAGACAGAAAAGGGATCTTGGAACTACAGCCACCATTGTTACTACCATCTCATTGACGGCTGTTGGAGCTACCACCAGGGCATTAGCCATGAGTCATACTGGGCAGACTGCTCAGACCCTGAATAATCATTTAGCCAATGTAGCTCATGCCTTAGTTGTACATAAAGGAATTAATGCTCAACTAAAAGGAAGCTTGATGGTGTTCAATCAGAGGATTGACCTCTTGCAGGAGCAAATTGATACCCTATGGCAAATCGCTCAACCTGGCTGTCAATGAAAGTATGCTGGACTTTGTGTCACTAGCATACAACATGAGAATTTTTCCTGCGCTGCAAATCTGTCTAAACAATTGTCGAGCTATATTTTAGGTAATTGGACTGGAGAATTCGATACTACGATGGAGCAGCTGAGAGTGGCCATTGTCACAGTAAATTCTACCGGAGTGGACGCAGGACTAGCCACAGGATTATCAACATGGATTGCTGCAGCCATGAATCATCTGAAGGAATGGGCGGGCATGGGAGTGTTAGCAGGCCTTCTGGTGTTGGTCTCCTTGGTTTGCCTGTGGTATATATGCAAGATTAGAGTCTCACAACAGTGTGATGCAGCCATGATCATTCAGGCCTTTACAGCCATTGAAGCAAGACATTCTCCCCAAGCATGGTTGGATACCATAAAAAGCTAAAATGATACGCTCAGGATGCGAGGCTAAGCACTGCACTCAGGGTCAGCCGCTTTGGACCCAGAGAAGAGCATGTCTGATTGCATGCGGGTTGATGCCCCAGGTCCCGCCTCTGAGAAAAAGGTATCGGACGGGTCCGATGCTCTTTGGGTGGATGACACCTAAATGAACATCTGTACAAAGTCCCAATTTATTTCTAATATCAGAGATCAGACCTCTACTCTTGCCTGATGCGTCTAAAACAAAAAGGGGGAACTGTAGAGAGCTGCGGAATGCTATGCCTTAAAGATGGAGCTGGTTTCCGCCTTCCACCTTCCCGATGGTGAGTGCTCTCTGTCACGAACAACTCCACATTTGGCTAAGGCCGAGGATCTGGCTTGCTTCCATGTATGTGGACCTATCTGCATTGCCCCCGTGGCACGCCTGGGTTGGCTACCCAGAGGCTATTTAAGCTGTGGGCTGGCTTTCCCCAGGGTCCGAGGATAGTTCAATGTTCCTGAATAAACTGCATTGAAAAAAAAAAAAAAAAAAGGTGTTTTGAATATACTAGTAAATTCCAAAGAAGATCAGATAAGCTGGACTGTGGCTGGGAGATGCAATTTTTTTTTTCTGATATATCTCAGAGTTGTCTCTCTCTGACCTCTCAGACCTAAGCTAAGCACTATGAATATGCACTCTTCAAAAATTACATTATTGTGAAACTCCCACCCACAACCAAAATGAAGCTGATCAAAGTATCTGTCCTTATATCTATTTTTTGATTCATTTTAAAACATATTCTATGTTTACCTTTGAGGTCTAACTAAGTACTTTGTGAATGATTTGCAACATCCCTATGAATTTGTTTAAGGTCTACACTCCTGTACTGGCTTGTTCTTCACTGTGAAAAATATATTGCTTTGTTATTATTCAGAATGAAAAAGTTGTAAAATAAATAAAGAAATAAAGATAAAAAAATAAATAAATAAATATTATCATCTAAAATAACTGCTCAAGTCTGAATGAATACTTTTATTTAAGTACATAGGACTCACATATTTTCTATAACATAGTAAAATAATGGAAGAAATTATGTTATTACTAAATAGAAAAGACCACAATAATTTTTCAGATATTGAAATATTAAAAGTAATATCAATTAAATCAATGCTAAATACAAGGCTTCACCTAAAAAAGATTACTGAGCCTTTAAAATGCTATTGTGGCCAGAGAGATGGCATAGTATATAAAAGCACTTGCCACACAAACATGGCCAACTGAGTTTAATCACTGGAGTACACAGTTGAATGGGAAAACGTACACCTGAGTGTCCTCCTCTTGGGTACTCACATGTACTGTGGCATGAGCATACACACACACACACACACACACACACACACACACACACACAAACCTACTGCTGCTACTATTACTATGACTACTGCTGCTACTACTCCTACTAATAATAACTAAGAACCTAAAACTTTACTGGAGTTGAGTCAGAACCTTTACAGTGAATTTGAACCCAGCCATGAGCACTGGCTAGTCAGGGCAGCATAGCAAGTTCCTGTCTCAAAAGTAAAGGAATAAAATGTTTATCTGTATATAAGTCTCCTTAAAACATATAAAGATTTTAACACCACCAACAAAAAAATGTTAAGATTCTTTTCTGACACATTGTGGTCACTTACACTGAGAAGGCTGGAGTAAATTTAAGGCTGCCATAAATTTAAGTCCTACCTAGATACAGAGTGACTTTTAAGCCAAACAGTGGTTTATAGTGAAATTCTGTCTTAAAACAAAAACAAAACCAAAATAAAACAAACAGATAACCAAACGAGAGCAAAAAATTTAACAACTCAAAAACCAGCAAACATATGAACAATAAGAAATACATCTGTCAGTGGATTGAGGGAGGAGCATGGGAAGAGAAGAGGGAGGGAGGCCAGGATTGGAAGAGGAGAAAGGAGGGGGACTATAGCTGGGATACAAAGTGAATAAATTATAATAAATAAAAAGACAAAAAGGTATTTAATCAGCAATAAAACAACAAACAAAAATATTTTAGTTTTAATCACCTATCATATTTCTAAATCTATTTCACTTAATTGAGCAGATGATTATACAGTATTTTTTGTCTAATGAAACAAGAATATGAATAATTCTTGTTTTGTGCTTGTTAATAACATAATATAGACTTGTTGAGTTAATAAATATTGAGTTTTAAAGCTTGGAAAGGAGGAATATCAAGGAACATGTCACCAAGAGCTTCAATATAGATGGATGTTCTTTCTAGCTTAAGAGCTGGAGCATTGTACTATTCTTAAGAAGCACCAATCTCACTGTCCCTCATTTATTTTATTAATTCTCAAATTTTACATTTTTTTTTTTAAAACTTTCCCAAAGAACCTAAAGCAGATTAGGTTTGTGACTTCTCTGCTTTTCAGGCTTCTGATATGGTAAACTTTTAAATACTATGATTGCAATTTCTTGTCTCCCTTTCTCTTTTTTAAAATTCTATTTTTAACCAGATGTTCCTTGATCCATATTGTTCATCCACTCTGTTTACATTATTACTCTAATTTTCCTGTATTGATTCAAATTTAATCAATCTTACTTTTTTGTTATTTTTTTTCCTTTTCACTAAGATAGTGAGTAGTATTCTAGGGCACACTATACAGTGTTTGATTATGTAGGAGGATACCTTTGCTTTATTTTTGCTTGAAAATTAGGGTATGATCATAATGGGCCTACACTTTGTTGCATAAATTAAGGAGATGATACATCAATGATATTATAATCTTGAAATTACAAACATCAATTAAAGAAAAATGTTTCATAAAATAGCCAAACAATGGCAACATTAGATGCATAAGTAACAGTGGGAAGGAGATAGCCAAAAGGATCATCAAAAAAGGACAAGTGAATCCTTCAAGAAATTACAATTCAAATAGCAAAGATTTCACATGAAAATAAAGTAGGTAAAATTCCACTCAAAGAATTTAAAAGAATGTTCATAAATATAATGCAAGAAATTAAAAAGGATACAAATGAGCTTATTAATTAATGGTAAAGAAACAATATCCACTGAATGCTGTAGGACTCTTCACAAGATAAGGACCTAGGGTTCAACATGAAATGTAAATTATGAAAGAAGAAACAAAAGATTGTAATGTTGGAAATGAAAACTTCAGAAAGTCAAATCTCACAGAAAAATTCAAGAGAGGTCAGAAAGTCATCAACTAACAAGAATTTGAAAAATTCAGAAAATGAGAGACGAATAAATTGCTACAAAATATTAGTGGTAAATAAATCTCTATGAAAATACCAAATTTATGGATCATAGACATAAAAGAAATAAAAGATAATCATGCTGAATGTGTGGTAAATATTTTCAACATCATCAAATAACCATGAGTTTTCTAGCCACAAGTGCTGGATCTTTAAAGTTATTCCTATGCTTACAGCAAATAATAATCATTTGTCAAGCCACATTTGTATGAGTCCAATACTATTCCTACATTCAGATCTCAAGGAACATTACAAAAGAAGCGGTGGAAAGTTTATAAGAAGCAGAGAACCAAATTAGCTGCTGAGAAATTGCAACTTAAATATAGGACAAGAATGTAATACCAAAGAAATTTCACCAAGATATTGTCCAAATAACACCTGAAAAATGATATCAACTGACCTTCCCACTAGGGTGGAGAAATGTCACAAGGTCCTCGCCACAGAAGCAGAGCTAAAGCTGAGAGGGAGAATCAGTCTGCATTGATGAGTCCACTGATAGGTTACACACATTCAAGAAGTCAGCTCTAAACACATATACATACAGTAAACAATAAATGAAGTCAACATAAAGTAATATAAGTTATATAATATATATAATCTTAGTAACAATGGTTAAAGAATAAGATGACATGAATTTGAGGAGTTGGAGTGAAAATGTGAGGAGGGAAATGATGTAAATAAAGTACACAAATAGCAAACTCTCAAAAATAATTAAATAAAATGAAATTTTTTTATAAGAGGGTTACTTACCTATAAAATACATATATTACTTCAGGGGAAAACTATGAATGATCATATTTTAAGAAAATGATGCTAGGAAACAAGTTGGTGTCATTGTCACAATGTTTGGAAATGTAGACTCATTCAAACCAAAATTACTCAGAGAGATAAGGAAGCTGACTTTTTATACTAGCAAGTAACCAATCTAGAGGACAATACCAATTTTAAAAACATCACATGCTAAACAGGCACAATCTTTTTCATAAACAATAATGGGTTATTACAATACCTCCCTTACTGATAGTTTACATCAACAAAAATGTACAAGAATAAGTTTATAAACATAAAATGTTTCACTATTTTACCATCTATTTTTAAAATTGTACTTTTTATTCTGACCATAGGAAGAAACTTCCTTTTTTAAAAAAATAAATGATATAATTCTTTCTACCTAGTTTAATAAGTTTTTCCATTAAGAAGAAAAAACTGGGAGATCCAAGATGGCAGCACCTGGAGGACACTGTGTCTGATTAGCAGGTCAGCAGTGACTGCACAGCAATGGACAGAACAAACTATGGGCCCTGAAACACCAGCAATTGTGTTTCCCAGGCAAGAAGAAACCCCACTGTGTGGGAAGCAATGGAGCCCTTTTCTCTGGTCACCCATCTAAACCTTGGAAGAGCTCCGGGGTCCCAGCAGGTGCTAGGTCCCCAGCCCACAATTTTTGTGCTCTGATCATAATCCCAGACTGAACTATGGGCACCACAATACCAGAGACTGAGATTCAGTCAAGAGAAAACCTCATGGTGAAGGAAACAATTGGGACTCACATTGGGTCATGAAGACAATCCCTGGAAAAGGCCCCAGGGTCAGCAGGTGCTCGGCCAGCAGCCCAGAGATCTGCCTGTGCACTTGACTCACCATCCCAAACAGAACTGTGGGCCCCAGGGCACTAGAAAATGGGTTTATCTCTGGGAGAAACACCATAGTAAGGGAAACATCATGTCTGGCCTCAGGCCTCTCAGTCTATCTTCCCCCCCACTTCCTGAAAAGTTCTCAGGAAGAGTCCCCATGTTCCTGCAGGCTCCCAGTCACTAGTGTGAAGCCACTTGACTGCACCTGCATGCTCTACTCACCATCCCAGACTGAACTGTGGAACCCAAAACACCACAGACTGGGTCTCCCTCTCAATAGGAAACCCCACGGTGGGGCAATCATCCAGTCTGACCTCAGGACACCCAGTTCCAGAAAAGTTTCTGGGTTCCCACAGGCCCTAGGCTCTAGCCTCCTGCAGCACACATAAGAGCTGCACTTACCTGCCAATGATTGGGTACTGGGGTTTGGGTACTGGGGCATAGAGCTCTAAACCCAGACCTATAGGAGCCAGGGATCCATAGGATCAGCCCCCAGATACTGCTCCAAAGTGCAACCAGTTATCCCTGGCTAATTTGACCAAACCTCAGGGCTCCCAGGTTCTTCAAGAGGGCTGGGTCCAGCAAACACAGTGTAAAAGAAACAGCAGCAGTTCACTAAATTCAGAGCAAGAAACCTAATGGCAGGGCAGATGTCTCCGGGACTTCTCCTGGTGAGAGGAAAGCCCCCCTCACTACCAACAAACACAGTTACACACAGGTCCATGTTCCTGAGGTGAGCTGTGGCAATTCCTGAGAAGCACCATCACTCAGTGATATACCTAAAAAGCTGAGGAGGCCTTCTACAGGAACAACCGTCTTCTTGGTAAAGGGATTCTCCTCACCCCAGGATTCCAGCAGGCACCAGAAACTAACAGCTAACACCTGACACAACCAGATGGGTAGAGGCCAGGGAAAACACACAACCAGCAAAAGGCAAAGCAATTTAGCATCTCCAGACCCCAGTTATCCAGGGGCAAGTAGCCCTGGGCACCCTAACATAAGTGAAATTCAAGAAGATGACCTTACATTTATGCTCATGAAGAGGACAATGGAGGAGACAAATAAAATGCATAAGAACTAGAGAAAGATAAAGTAAAAAGGATTAGGACTATCTGTAAGAAATAGAGGAAGATAAAGTCAAACAAAGTATGGCCATCAATAAAAAACAAAATGCTAGAAGATGCTCCAAACAGTTTGTGGCCTTCAGAGAGAAAATGAACAAATCACTGAAAGAAATAAAAGAAACAGAGGAATATTCAAAAAACAGGTGAAGGAATTGAAGGAAAAATACTGTCAGGTGAAAGAAATCAACAAAACATTTCAAGATCTGAAGATAGAATTGGAAAAATTAAAGAAAACACAAGTGGAGGAAATTATGGAGAGGAAGAACTTAGAGAAGGAAACAGGAACTACAGAGGAAAGCAAAACCCAAAAGACTATAAGAGATGGAAGAAAAAGTATCAGGTGTGGAATGTACAATGGATGAAATCAATGTATCTGTCAAAGAAAATGTTAAATCTAAAATATTCCTGATGGGGAAAGGATAGGAGCTCCACAAGGACCAAATATATCTGGGCACAGGGTCTTTTCTGAGACTGACATTCAACCAAGGACCATGTATGGATATAACCTAGAACCTCCACTCAGATGTAGCCTGTGGTAGCTCAGTAACCAATTGGTTTCCCAAAGTGAGGGGAACAGGGACTATTTCTAACAGGAACTCAATGACTGGCTCTTTGGTCTCCCCACCCCCGAAGGGAGGAGCAGTCCTGTTAGGCCACAGAGGAGGGCTTTGCAGCCAGTCCTGAAGATACCTGATAAAACAGGATCAGATGAATGGGGAGGAGGTCCCCCCTATCAGTGGACTTGGAAAGGGGCACGGTGGAGATGAGGGAGGGAGGGAGGGACTGGGAGGGAATGAGGGATCGGGACACGGCTGGGATACAGAGTTAATAAAATGTAACTGATAAAAAATAAATAAATAACTAAATTAAAAATAAAATAAAATAAAATATTCCTGACACAAAACATCCAAGAAATCCAAAACAACATGAAAAGATAAAACCTAAGAATAATAGGAATAGAGGAAAGAGAAGATTGCTGTCTCCAAGGCCCAGAAAATATTTTCAACAAAATCATGGAAGAAAATTTCTCTAATATAAAGGTGAGGCCTATGAGCATACAAGAGGCCTACAGAACATCTAATAAATTAGACCAGAAAAGAAAATCCTCCTGCTACATAATAATCAAAACACTAAGTATACAGAACAAAGAAGGAATACTAAAAACTGCAAGGGAAAAAGGCCAAGTAATATATAATGGCAAACCCATTAGAATCACACCTGACATCTCAACAGAGACTATGAAAGCCAGAAGGGCCTGGATGGATATCATGTGGACCCTAAAAGAACACAGATATCAGCCTAGGCTACTATACCCAGCAAAATACTCAGTCATGATAGATAGAGCAAACAAGATATTCAATGACAAAAACAAATTTAAATCATACCAACCCACAAATTCAGCATTAAAAGGAAAAATACAACCCAAGAAAACTAACTACTTTTAAGAAAACAGAGAAAATAAATAACCTCACTACAGCAAAACTAAAAGTAGCTAAGCACACAAACACACTACCACAACCAACATCAAAATCAAAGGATCTAATAACCACTGGTCATTAATCTCTCTCAACATCAGTTCACTCAACTCTTTAATAAAAAGACACAGACTAACAGAATGAATACATAAACAAGACCCAACAATCTGTTACATACAAGTAACACATCTAACTCACAAAGATAGACATTACCTGAGAGTAAAGGGCTGGAAGATTGTTTTCCAAGCCAATGGACCCAAGAAGCAAGCAGGAGTCACCCTTCTAATATCAAATGAAATAGACATTCAACAAAAATTAATCAAAGGAAATGGGGAAGGTCACTTCATCCTCATCAAAGAAAAATTCCACCAAGAAAACATGACAATTCTGCACATTTATGCCCCAAATAAAAGGGCAACTGCTTTTGTAAAAGAAACATTGAAAAAATTTAAACCACTCATAGATCCCCACACATAATAGTGGGAGACTTCAACGCCCCACTCTCATCAAAGGACAAGTCAACAAACAAATTAAACAAAGAAACGATGACTCTAACAGAGGTCATGAATTAAATGGACCTAACAGACATCTACAGAAACTTTCTTCCAAACACAAAAGAATTAACTTCCTTTTCAGCACCTCATGGAACCTTCTCTAAAACAGACCAAGTAGTTAGTCACAAAGCAAGCCTCAACAGATACAAGGAAATTGAAATGATCCCTTGCATCCTATCTGACCACCTGGGACTAACATTGGACCTCAACAACAACAGCAATAGCAAAAAGTGTATACACATATGGAAACTGAACAACTCACAACTCAATAACTGGGTCAGGGAAGAAATGAAGAAAGAAATTAAAGCCTTCCTAGGATTCAATGAAAATGAAGGCACAACATAACCAAACTCTTGGGACACAATGAAAGCAGTGCTAAGAGGAAAGTTTATAGCCCTAAGTGCCCCCAAGAAGAAATTGGAAATACCTCATTCAAGCACGTTAATGGCTCACCTGAAAGCCCTGGGAAAAAAGAACAAGACACATCAAGAGAAGTAGACAGCAGGAAGTAATCTAACTCAGGGTTGAAATCAATGAATTAGAAACAAATAAAATAATTCAAAAAATCAATGAAACCAAGAGCTGGTTCTTTGAGAAAATCAACAAGAGAGGCAAATCCTTAGCCAAACAATCGAAAACACAGAGAGAAACTATACAAATCAGCAAAATCAGAAACAAAAAGGAGGGCATAACAACAGACACTGAGGAAATTCAAACAGTCTTTAGGTCTTACTTCAAAAGCCTATATGCCACAAAATTTGAAACTCTAAATGAAATGGCAATTTTTTTTTATCAATTCCACTCACCAAAGTTGAAACAAGACAGGTAAATAAATTAAAAAGTCCTATATCCCCTAAGGAAATAAAAGCTGTCATCAATAGTGTTCAATCCAAGAAGAGCCAAGAACCAGATGGTTTCAGCACAGAATTCTACCAAACCTTCAAATAAGAGTTAATACCAATACTCTTCAAACTCTTCCACAAAATAGAAACAGAAGGAACATTACCAAACTCATTCTATAAAGCCACAGTCACTTTGATACCTAAACCTAACAAAGACCCAAAAAAGAAAGTGAATTTCAGGCCACTCTCCCTTATGAACATTGATGCAAAAATTCTCAAAAAAAAAAAAAAAAAAATACTTGCAAACTGAACCCAAGAACACATCAAAGATATCATCCACTATGACCAAGTAGACTTCATCCCAGGTACGCAAGCGTGGTTCAGTATACAGAAATCCATCAGTGTATTCCACCACATAAGCAAACTGAAAGTAAAACAAAAACAAAAACAAAAACACATGATAATCTTAGAAGCTTAAAAACTTTTGATAAAATCCGACATTCATTTATGTTTAAAGTCATGGTGAGATCAGAGATATAAGGCACTTACCTAAACATAGGTAATATACAGAAAGCCTATAGCCAATATCAAAGTGAATGGAGAGAAACTTAAATCATTCCTACTGAATTCAGCAGGGACAAGGCAAGGCTGCACACTCTATCTGTATCTCTTCAACATCGTTCTTGAAGTCTTTGCTAGAGCAATAAAACAATTGCAGGAGATGAAGGGGATTCAGTTTGGAATGGAAGAAGTGAAAGTATCACTATGTGCAGATCATATGATAGTATACATGACTGTCCCTCAAAATTCTATCAGGGAACACCTACAGCTGATAAACACCTTCAGCAAATTGGCTGGATAAAAAATTAACTCAAAAATAATCTGTAGCCCTCCTGTATACAAAAGACAAATGAGCTGAGAAAGAAATTAGGGAAACAACACCTTTCACAATAGCCACAAAGTACAGAAAGTACATTGATGTGACTCTAACCAAGCAAGTCAAAGACTTGTAAGAAAAACAACAACAACAAACAAACAAACAAACAAACAAAACCTTCCAGTCTCTGTAGAAAGAAATAAAGAAGATATCAGAACATGGAAATATCTCCCATGCTCATGGCTTGGTAGGATAATCATAGTAAAAATGGCTATCTTAACAAATGCATTCTACAGATTCAATGCAATTCCTATCAAATTACCAGCACAATTCTTTACAGACCTTGAAAGAAAAATTCTCAACTTCATATGGAATAACAAGAACCCAGAATCACTAAAACTATCCTCTACACTAAAAGATCTGAAGCTATCCCCATCTCTGATCTCAAGCTGTAATACAGAGTAACAGTAATAAAAACACCATGGTACTGGCATAGAAACCAGCTGGTGGATCATTGGAATCAAATAGAAGACCCAGAAATAAACCCACACACTTACTGACACCTGATTTTTGACAAAGTTCCCAAAACCAAATAATGGCAAAAAAATAGCATCTTCAACAAATGGTGTTGTTCTAACTGGATATCTACATGTAGAAAAATGAAAATAGATCTATTATCATAACCGTATTCCAAACTTATGTCCAAGTGGAGCATAGAATTCAATATAAAACCAGACTCTCTAAACCTGTTAAAAAGAAAAAGTGGGAAGGAACCCATTGATACAGGAGACAACTTCCTGAACAGAACACCAACAACATAGGCTCTAAGAGCAACAATCAATAAATGGGACTTCATGAAACTGAAAAGTTTCTGTAAAGCAAAAGACACTGTCGTCAGAACAAAACGACAGCCTACAGATTGGGAAAGGATCTTCAATAACCCTATATTTGAGAGGGCTAATACCCAGAATATATACTAAGAAACGAAGAACTTAAATAACAATAAATCAAGTAATCCAATTTAAAAAATAGTGTACAGAGCTAAACAGAGACTTCTCAATAGAAGAATATCGAATGGCAGAGAAACACTTAAAGAAATGCTCAAAATATTTAGTCATCAGGGAAATGCAAATCAAAACACCCCTGAGATATCACCTTACACCAAACAGAATAGCTTAGGTCAAAAACTCAAGTGACAATAAATGCTGGAGAAGGTTTGGTGAAGGAAAACCCTCCTCCATTGCTGATGAGAATGCAAACTTGTACAACCACTTTGGAAATCAATCTGGCGCTTTCTCAGACAATTAGGAATAGTGCTTCCTCAAGATCCAGCTATATCACTCGTAGGCATGTATTCAAAAGATTCTCAAGCATACAAGGACATTTGCTAACCCATGTTCATAGCTGTTTATTTGTAATAGCCAGAAGCTAGAAACAATCCACATAACACCCAGTTGAGGAATGGATACAGGTACATGTGCATAATGGAATACTACTAATCAATTAAAAACATGGAATTCATGAAATTTGCAGGCAAATGGTGGGATCTAGAAAAGATCATTCTGAGTGAGGTATCCCAGAAGCAGAAAGACTCACATGGTATATACTCACTTATAAGTGGATATTAGACATATAATATAGGATAAACACACTACGATCTGTTCACTTCACAAAGCAAATCAAGAAGGAGGACCCTTGGTAAGAAGCTCAGTCCTCATTCAGAAGGCCAACGGGATGGACATATGAAGAGGCAAAAACAAGGAACAGGACAGGAGCCTACCACAGAGGGACTCTGAGTAACTCTACCCTCCTGGGTACCAAATCAGATGCTGAGACTCATAGCCAAACTTTAGACAGAGTAAATAGAATCTTATGAAAGAAGGGGGAGATAGAAAGACCTGGAGGGGACAGGGACTCCACAAGGAGAGCAATAGAACAAAAAAATCGTGGCACACGTTTTGTTTTGTTTTTTTTCTGAGACGGATATTCCAACCAAGGACCATGCATAACCTAGGACTCCTGCACAGATATAAAATATGGCAACTCAGTATCCAATTGAGTACCCTAGTAATGGGAACAGGGACTATCTCTGACATGAACTCAATGGCTGTCTCTTTGCTCACCTCCCCCTGAGGAGAAGCAGCTTTACCAGGTCACAGAAGATGACAATGCAGCCAGTCCTGATGAGACCTGATAGACTAGTATCAGGTGGATGGAGAGGCAGACCTCTGTATCAGTGCGCTAGGGGAAGGGAATGGGAGGAAAAGAGGAAGGGAGGGTGGTATTGGGAGGGGTTGAGGGCAGGGGTTACAGCTGGGATACTAAGTGTTTAAACTGTATTTAATGAAAATGAATTAATTAACAAAACAAGAAAAATATTAGTTTCTGATGGTAAATGCTATGCGAAATCAAAATTGGGTATTATAAATTTTAAAGTGTTTTGTTTGTTAATGACAGAAAATTAGACTTTAGCAAGTTTGAGTGAAACACATAATCAGTATTCTGTAACAATACTAATTATTACAGTTTGTAACTGGACTCTAGCCAACTGTCAACTAGATTTGACTCAAATGTTACACATTAGAGAATTGGAATTTTGTCGGCCATTCTTACACCAACCATTTTCTGTGTAGTTCTAAACTGAAGGTGACTGCCAAAAATAATTTCAGATATATTGTAAAATACCTATGTCATGAAAAGAAAGACCTTTTTCTTCTTTCTTTCTTTCTTTCTTTCTTTCTTTCTTTCTTTCTTTCTTTCTTTCTTTTTCTCTCTCTCTCTTTCTTCCTTCCTTCCTTCTTTCTTCTTTCTTTCTTTCTTTCCTTTTTTCTTTCTTTCTTTCTTTCTTTCTTTCTTTCTTTCTTCCTTCCTTCCTTCTTTCCCCTTTCTTTCTTTCTTTCTTTCTTTCTTTCTTTCTTTCTTTCTTTCTTTCTTCCTTTCTTTCTATTCTAAAAAACATGAGTGCGTCCAGGATACTCCATGAGAGTGATGTGTGATAATGACTGAGCACATCAAAGTTCATATGACACTCGTGGAGAAGGCCCCTCTACTTCTAAGCATAGGTTGCATCTCATTACAGCATCATGTGCAGAAAGTGAAGCTGCAGCAATGTTTAAACAATGAAGAAATGAAGCTCATGCAGAGTGCTCCCGTTGGGGTTGTTTTCACCTCATGAGTTTGTGGATCTGATACTGTGAGAAACTGTGACTTCATGATAAATAGAAGAACATTTAAAAAAAATACACAGACACACATGCACAAACTCAAGGCAGGAAGAATGCCCAAACAGCCCCAACCAAAGCAAATACACATTTTAAAATAGAGTGATATACGCAATTGTGGATTTTGGGATACTGATCAATATACAAAATAGCTGAACATGACTGTCATTTCTGAAGTGTATGATTTAATACAATTTGTAAGTAAATTAATATTTTAACATTGTACATAAAACATTTATCACATTATGACACAAGAATTCAAATAATGGAAGTAGTCTTAATACATGAAAAAAATGAAGAGAAAAATTTTATATGGGATTTTAACGTTAACTCTCAGAGATGTACAGTAGATATATGTACGTAGATTTAATAATTTTCTGTATTCCATTCACTGCTGTTGAGCCAGCTTAATGGGATATTTCATGCTTTTGTATGAATTCTAAGTTTATTTTTTATAGGTATGATAAATGATTGATTTCATGTCAGATTTTAAAATAAATACTCTGAAAAATTAATAAACTAAGGGCAAAATAGAGCATATAGTTTATCTTCTGATATAGTCTATATATACATATATAGTCTATATATATACATATATATAGTCTCTCTATATATACATATATATACATATATATAATGAAATTCTCTCTATTTATATGGAAAATTTCATTTTAATGCAGCATGAAGCTCATGGAACTATTATTTTCATTAGAAGAAGCCTACATAATGTGAATTCAAACTAAATACTATGAAAGAAGTCTTAGAATAATATGAAGAGCTTAGAAAAGTTAGTTAACACAAGTGCTTATCTGTTTAATGAATCTTAGTTTATATGAGCAATATGAAATTATGTAATAGAAACTTCACAAAAAGAAAACATTTAAGAACCACAGCATTTGTTTAACTACTTTTCCCAGTTGTGGATGACTTTGCTCATCATTCCAATTTATTTTAAAATATATATTCAGTATCCTCAATCATAACAAATTACCTATAAGTGGGAAAGAAAAATGTAATAAGATCTTACAACTTTTTTTATAATAGGTGACAGTATTTTTTTTTTTAACTTAGAGCTGAAGGTATAGAAGGGTTAATAAGCCATCTTCTTCTTACACTAAGGCAAAAACTAATAAAGGCCTCATTGGATTTCACATATGAAGACAATGGGAAGCCTATAGAGAGAAACAGATGGGAAATTTGCAGGTTGATTTGTTTTGGTATTGAGATTAAAAACTGATGACGTTCTTGGAGCCCTGATTATGTTTTTTTTTTTTTTTTTTTACTCTACTGAAGTTGTCAGAGTTGGGGGGAAAAAAACAGCCTCATATTCCCCCAATGTTTTAGTTAATTCTGAAAGTACTTTATTTCCTGGATGAAATGGGATGTTACACTTGATAAGTGAAGGTCTTGTATTTTCTAAGACAAATTCTTATTTACCAGTTAAGAAATTTAAATTATTGAACCATGGCCTTTGTGAGAACAATAAAATATTACAGTGTGAACACTTTATGTCATTTGAGAAATGAGTGATCCGTAACAAGAGGCAAAACTAGAATAGTGAATAATTATTGACTAGATGAAATATATCTGGGCACAGGGTCTTTTCTGAGACTGACAATCAACCAAGGACCATGTATGGATATAACCTAGAACCTCCACTCAGATGTAGCCTGTGGTAGCTCAGTAACCAATTGGTTTCCCAAAGTGAGGGGAACAGGGACTATTTCTAACAGGAACTCGATGACTGGCTCTTTGGTCTCCCCACCCCCGAAGGGAGGAGCAGTCCTGTTAGGCCACAGAGGAGGGCTTTGCAGCCAGTCCTGAAGATACCTGATAAAACAGGATCAGATGAATGGGGAGGAGGTCCCCCCCATCAGTAGACTTGGAAAGGGGCACGGTGGAGATGAGGGAGGGAGGGAGGGAGGGACTGGGAGGGAATGAGGGATCGGGACACGGCTGGGATACAGAGTTAATAAAATGTAAAACTTTAAAAACATGAAATATTGGACTTGGGAGGTAGCTCATCAATTAATTGTGCTTTCCCTCATCATGCTAAATTCCTAAATTAGATCCTCATAGCCCTCATGATTGGGAGAACAAACTCCAGATGTTGTTCCATGAATTACACATACACACACACATACAAACACACACACAAATGGATAAGTAAACTGAAAAATCAAAACATGAACTCAGACTAGAGCGATGGCTCACTGGGTGATGTGTATGCCATAATATTGAAGAGACTACTGAACCTCAAAGAAAATACAGGAAGTATGAGCAGAAAAAAATGTAAGAGACAGAGAATAAAGAGGAGTTTTATAAAATACTGTTAACTGGACATGACTGTCACACACATGAATTTACAATAGTTGTAGTGGCCTGCAAAAGTTCTCCACAACATCAAGACAGTAAAGATTCCTACACAGATGGAAAAGAAGACCACACTGTCCCAAGATCTTTCAGAAAGCACATAGTAGTCTAGTCCCAAAGGGATAGTGACAAACGGGAAGAATGTGTAACCTATTGCAGTCATCTTACACTGAAGCCAGTGGGTGTGGGAGGTTTAGATGGTTTGTAAAGGTGGTTTGAAATTGTGCTTTGATATTTAGAGTTTAGAACTGTGCTGGTAATACAGTTTTGTTTTCAAAACACTCCATAGCAATAAAATTTAAAATACCATATAATGAGATGTGACCTGGTTGCAAGGGTTAGTTCAAAGGGCTCTTTCTAGGGATGATGGGGGAACGTGAAGTCTAGAGTCAGGAATTTTTGCTCTGCTAAACTCTAATTTGGTCCACTATGTAACTTTTATTTCAGGTGCAGAAGCAATGAAGAAAAGGTAGCATCAACATCATGTCATGTCAAGGCGTAAGGGAAAGGCCTGGGTTCCACATCACCTAATCTAAGTGCAGTCAGAACCAAAGAATTTTGTACAGCCAAGGAGATCAAAATGTGCAGCCAAGGTTAAGAGGGCTGTGATGTCTTTTTCTAAGCTTTGTTATAGAAGAGAAACAAAGAGCTTCAGACTTCTGAAAGTGATGGCCACTTGGTAGTCTTGTGGCTGAGAGAGAGAGGGGGCTACACTCTAGTGATAAAGACTCAGTTCCTCTAAGTTACTCTTCATCTTTGAAGAGTTTCTGTTGTTCTTTATCGGGTGAGGGTTAAGAGTACACAGTGTTGATTAAAGGAACACCTCCTTAAGTCAACTTTGGAGAAACAAATGTGAAAATGGTAATCTGTCCTGTGTGCTTACCTTTGTACCAAGAATTTGATCTACATAGAAGGACACATACGTGTTGTTAATTTGGAGCATTAGTCTACCTGCACTAATAATCAGTGTGTAGTCATTATTTTCTGGCTTTTTTCTACATATCTTGAAATTAAGGCTATCTCTATATTCAAGGCATGCTAGGGCATGGAGAGAAAGTCTCCCAAGGAGTAATCATTTTTATAAATACCCAATTTTCAAGAGATGCATACACTATTTCTGAAGAAAAACAGCTGATCATTTTGATCATTTCTATTTTTTTTCCGAAAGAAGTACATCTATTTCAATTCTGAAGATAAACCATGTGCACTGTAAAGTTCTTTTTACTCAAAAATTATATATCCCCAGCTGCTAAACAGTTTTTTGTTAGTATGAGTGACTAACACTGAAGAGGAGACCTAGTTTAATGATGCTAATGTCCCTCATGATGGTAGGTGCACAGGAGGAGCAGGTGCACAGTGATATTGCATGAATGTGCAATTCTGCATGCTGAAATAGTTTTCTTTTGCAACATAGACCCCTCTTCCCAGGAAAAGGGGCATTGGATATTCATATCATATTTAAATCATTTCACGTGCTGTAAGACAATAAGATTAAAACTTCAATTGCCCCATGTCATAGCCTCAGTTACATGTTTTACATTTACATCAAAATGAATAAATGAATGCCAGTCTATGTTACCAGTCTCTCCGGTTCATTGATAGTCATTCCCTAAGAGAATAAATTGCAAAACCAAATTGGCAAATAAAAACTGTATTTATTACAAGTTGAATAAAATAGATCATTTCTCTCCTCTGTCTCTGTCCATTTGTCTCTCTGTCTGTCTGCCTCTATGTGTGTGTGTTTGTATGTATGATGTGTGTATGCATATTTGTGTGTAAGTTCATGTATGTGCATGCCCATTCATGTGTGCAGCAATCAGAAGAGAACCCCAGAGGTGTTGGTCCTGCCTTGAGTCAGAATCTTTGCTTTGTTGTTTACTCTTGTGTGTTTTTCTTTACTGCTAAGTAAGCCAGCTTAGTTACATATGAATTCTCCAGAACATTCTGCCTCGCTTCTCACCACAGGATCACCAGGATTACAAACATCTGTCACTGTTCCTGGATTTATGTGGTTTCAAGATGCCACTACAGGTCTTCATGCTTGCTCAGCAAATTGTTTCATTGATCTGTCACAAAGCCCCAAAAGAGGGTTCCTTAATTTTCATTCTCTGTGCTTGTGATAGTATTAGAATTTACAGAGAATTTTGAGAGAAAGTGCCAGAGATATATAGAACTAGCTGTGAGACAGCAAATTGGTCCCTAACAGGGATAAAAACAGCTCATCCTGAGTTTGCCTACATTCTTGTTTCATTTTTGCTTTTATTTCAGTTTATATTTTCTTCGGTGATTATATTTCTTTGTTAAATTCTACTTTCATTTCTTGAATTGTTTTCATTATTTTTTTAATTTTTAATTTTTTTCTTTTTAATTTACTTATTCACTTTGCATACTGATCTCAGCCCTCCTTCCTCCTCTCCTTCCATTCCCACCTTCTTCTGCCATTCCTTCATCCATTCTCTTCTGCTCAGACAATGGAGTGCCCTTCCCAACCCCCACTCTGCCTTGTCATCACACCCTACCATTTCATGTGGCATCAGCACTAGGCTGGTCTCCTTCCACTGGGCCATGGAAGGCTGCCCAGCTAGGCAAAAGTGATCCAATAGCAGGCATCTCAGGCTACTTCAGTCATAACACTAGCTCCAATTGCTAAGGGATGCACATGACCAAGCTGTTCATCAGCTCCATTAAGTGTAGAGGGCCTTTGTCCTATCAATGCATGCACTTAGGTTGATGGTTTAGTCTTTCTGAACCCCTGTGAGCCCCTGTGGGCCTAGATTAGTTGACTCTGTTGGTCTTGAGGAGTTCTCCTTCCCTCAATTCTTCCACAAGTTTCCCAGATTTCCTACATGAGTCCCAGCCTGCTCTGAGATGGGGACACTTGGGTCTCCTGGTACAAAGTGTTTCTGGTGATTGGTGACTAACACAATAGAATGGAGGTAAGTTAGACCATGAAGGCTGAAAGGGTAGGCAGGAAAGAGGTAAGCTGGGTCTGCACCAAGAGCCAAGTCATCAGGTAAGGGGTAGGGTAGGAAGAGGGTTTCTGCGACCAGTCTGAAGTAGGACAAGGAATATGACTGGGAAGACAGGCATGAAAAGCTTAAGGGAACCCAGTGTCCTCACCAAAATGTGGAGTCCCTAGGACTAGATGTGGACGTCGGATGGGAGGGGGAGCTCCTTAGAATAGGTTGATAAAGGACAAAAAGTAAGTCCGGAGAACCTGTAATGGAGGACGGGAAAGTTAGTGAAAATCACCTACATGAGTTTTAGGTGGCCTGGTAGACAGTGTTTCTGAAAACCAGCAGCTTACACAGAGGGAGGGAGAAGGTCTAGGAGAGAAGACTGAGAGTTATCATAGACGTAATCTTTAACAGTGTCCTCATATGTGTTCCTGATTCAGAGTAATGCGTTCACAGGTGTGTTTTAATAATCATTTGCTGAAAGCCACAAAAATACAGGTTGAAATCAATCTTATAAAATGAATACCTAATAAAAATGCTGAACACAACATTTGATTATTGCTTGATAAATAATGTTGTTTGCTATACTCTGTTATCTGGGCTCCTCATTTAACTGACAGAGTCACTCTGTTAAGGATTTCTGTAAAGTTTCTCACATTCCTTCTCCATGTGATAATGCTTTCTGTGATAATAAATACAAAGCAATGACCTTTGCTAGAGGCAATCACCTATAGTCCCACAGAAGACAGACAAAGACAGATTCAAGATACAGTTTTAAAGCTTGCACAGATTCAAACTCACACAACAGAGGGGAGAATGCACACAAGCAGGAAGTAGAGAATTCAAATCTGGACTCCTCATTTAAATGACATGGAGGGGAGTGTGCTCATTTCTTTCCTTAGTGGGACACTGATGCATTTTGATGACTTGGAATTTATTATTAATGAAGTCAAAATGACCAAATTTTGTTGGCTCATGTAAGGAATTATGAATGTGTTTAATCTGTGGTATATAGTATTATATAATTGATCATTATATAATACATTGTAAACTTAATAAATAAATAACAAAGAACAACTTCTAAAGGGTGAACTGCTTAGCAAGAGATGAGGCAGCATATATCCAGCTCTATTGACATCTCTACACATAAACACATTTCCTGGTAGTTTATCACTTCTTAAATATTTATCTGCAGCAGCTTCTCACTTCATATTGTATATTTCATTTTATTTTCTCCTCCTGCACATGCATGCTTTAAAGAAAAGTAGGAAAGTATTTATGTACAATATCAT